>NC_045961.1:71558134-71858134 GCF_010909765.2 Amblyraja radiata
AAGAGGACAGGGGAAAGAGGGAATGGAGGGCGAGAGAGTACATTGAGATGGGGAGGGCCCGAGGGGACGGGGTTAAAGAGAGAGGGAGAGGGGTGCAGGGGCCGGAGGGGAGAGGAAGGGGTTTTAGATGTCAGCCATGATCATATTGAATGGCGGTGCTGGTTCAAAGGACCGAATGGCCTACTCCTGCACCTATTTTTCTATGTTTCAATAATGAAGATTGAGAAGAAAATGCTGTATGATCTCAAGAGAAACAGACACATAAAATCCCATTTGCACATTCTAATCATAAAGACCAGTCTCAAAATGAGTGAAAGACTTCAGCCAAAATAGGAAGTTCTTGTGGTGAGACGGCTGATATGGTCAGGCTGGAAAACCTCACAACTGCTTCCTGTGGTCACCTGAATTCCATGTGCTTGCTGATTTGCAAGAGCCACGGAATCAAAGGTTTCTTAGAATTCACTGTGCACTAATCTCAGACTCCACCAATGGCATGCGACGCTGAGGTGGATGAGTTCAGTTCCTTGAGCAAACTTGCAGTTGAGGTTGCGAGAAATGCTCTCGTACTTAAAGTGGAATGTGGCCAGGATTTATACCTGAATAACAGATGCATACATTTTTTCTTCTGTCAGCAAACCTGCTGGTTCAAAAGGTAATCCTCTCTCTCTCTTATTTTGCTTCAACGCAGGAATGTATTCATGTTAAAATATGCATATAGTTTTTCCCTTATTCTTTTTGGCTTGAAAGCCACTGATTATACATTCTGAACTTTGGAGGCTTAAACAACCTGAACAAAGGACTTTCAAGCATCATCAACAGGATACAACTCGCATAAAGCAGGACTTATAATTTCAATACAATCCCACGTCTCCCAAGTTTTATACTGGAACCTGTGGCCGTGAACTAAAGCAAACAGTTAATTAATTGAAGCTAAAGCACAAGGAAGTTAGAAGACATGGGCCTGTCCCACCTAGGCGTTTTCTTCAGGCGACTGCCGGCGACTGTTAAGTTGCCGGTAGTCGCCTGAAAACCAGCAACTGGAACGGCGACTGTCAGAGTGGAACACACACAGACACATTGCTTCCTTCACCAGCCCGTTATGCTGGCGGGGGACAGGGCATGCAGGGAGAGCGCTGTCTGGGTGAAATTCACGCGGTGCATAGCCAAAGTGATACAGACACACACCGCGGTGAACAGGAAGGTTGGCGCTGTAATTAAGACGGCTAAAGCACAATGTGCGATAAGTCCTTTAAAAGAAGGGAGGAGAGGGGGCGGAGATGGGGGGAGAGGGGGGAGAAGGAGGGAGAAGGAATGGAGACAACTTTTAAGAGGCCAGTGATACACGGAGCTGTGAAGCTCGGCGGACATTAACATTACCGCTCGGTTATCCTTGGTTCTTTAAACTACTGCTTGCGTTTTTTTTTCCCCAATGTGCCAATGAAATTCACCGGTCAGCACCGACTACAACCTATGAGAACCTACGAAAACCTTCGACCTGCTGGCAACCCACTAGGTCTCCTGGCGACCCACCTACGGCACGGGAATTGTCATTACTCTCCATGGTGGCTTCATTCTAGTCGCTGCTAATTTTTCAACATGTTGAAAGATTTGTGGTGACCATAATGAGGCCGAGACTAGTTCCCAGAATGCGGGACTTCCTCACGACCATGAAGGCGACTCCTCGGCAACCACCCGCGAACGTGTGGCGACCATGTGGCGACTGCATAGTCTCCTGCAGTCGCCTAAAAAGTCGCCTAAGTGGGAAAGGTCCATTAAATTCATTAGCATAGATCTCAAATTTGTGTGACATTTTAACCATTTACACACCTCTTGATTTCAATCAAAGATAATGGAAGCAAAAGTAAAGAGATGTGTGAATGTGCTGCCTTCGTGTTACCCCATCCTGCAAAGTCAAGTTGCGGAAAGTTAGCAATTTGTGGTAAACCTTTATTTGTCCAAACCACATGATTAGGTTTCAAAACCCCTTGTCTCAAAAATTGATGAAATATGCTTGTTGATTAGTATTGGGCTCAGGGCAACAGGCTATCTGTGGTCTTAGGGCACAAGGCGATGCACAGAGGCACTAATGCCCCTGTCCCACTTAGGAAACCTGAACGGAAACCTCTGGAGACTTTGCGCCCCACCCAAGGTTTCCGTGCGGTTCCCAGAGGTTGCAGGTGGTTGCCGGAGGTTGCAGGTAGTGGAAGCAGGTAGGGAGACTGACAAAGACCTCCGGAAACCTCCGGGAACCGCACGGAAACCTTGGGTGGGGCACAAAGTCTCCAGAGGTTTCTGTTCAGGTTTCCTAAGTGGGCAGGGGCATTAGTGCTGGAGTAACTCAGCAGGTCAGACAGCATCTCAAATGCTGCTGACCTGCTCAATTACTCCAGTACTTTGTATATTTGTTTTGCAAACCAGCATCTGCAGTTCCTTATTTCTTCTAAGGAGATGGTGTATCTCTTCAAATAATAAGATTAAAGGAAGAAAGACAGAAAGATAAATTAGAGTTGGTAAATTCAGATCTAAATCAGACACAACAGAAAAATGAATAAAAGAAAGACTGGGTTAGAAAATAAAAAAGGAGCTAAAATACTCAGAAAACAAAGTAACATTTCAAAACCCGGCATTTTAAGAAATCTCTTAAAAGCTCACAGAATGAGATTCCATGTTGGATTTTTCATTTTCAGGATAACTGGCAATAACAATGTTATTGAAATGATATTTTAGCACTTAATTACAAGATTTAATTCTCCAGTAAATTTAAAGATACATTTTCTTGTAACTTCTTGAATATCACAGAAGCTGATGTTAAATGTGAGATTAAATGTTTGTGAAGCTAAGGGCGCATGGTGTCACAACAGTACAGTTGCTGCCTTACAATGCCAGAGACCTGGGTTTGATCCTGACTACAAGTGCTATCTGTATGGAGTTTGTACGTTTATATGTGACAGCGTGGGTTTTCTCTTAGATCTTTGGTTTCATCCCACACTCCAAAGACATGCAGGTTTGTAGGTTGATTGGCTTGATATAAATGTAAATTGCCCCAATTATTATTAGTGCATGGGATTGCTGGTCGCTGCGGACCTGGTGGGCCAATGGGCCTGTTTCCACGCTGTATCGCTAGACAATGCGATGTGAATCATTCATGACTTCATGATGTTTTGCAATTCACAAGATATCTCTTCCATGCTACATTTTATTGCCAACCATAAACTGGTAATGACTTGCATCATGCCGACAATGTTAATCTTTTCTGCAAAATCTATGCTGAGCTACCAAATTATTTTCTAATTGGCTTCTAAAATATATTCTTTTGATTTTAATAAAATTAAATTTTGGAAACTGAATGTAATCTCCATAAACTAATTGGGATATAAATCATCTGCAACCTAAAAGACTGCGTTACTGAAAACAAATGCATGAGGTATACAAACAAAGCATACATTTTCACCAAGCTTAGAGTCATAGAGTGATACAGTGTGGAAACAGGCCTTTTGGCCCAACTTGCCCACACTGGCCAACATGTCCCAGCTACACTAGTCCCACCTGCCTGCGCTTGGTCCATATCTCTCCAAACTTGTCCTATCCATGTACCTGTTTAACTGTTTCTTAAACATTGAGATAGTCCCAGCCTTAGCTACCTCATCTGGCAGCTTGTTCCATACACCTACCACCCTTGGTGTGAAAAAGTTACCCCTCAGATTCCTTTTAAAACCTTTCCCCACCTTGAACCTATGTCCTCTGGTCCTCGATTCCCCTACTCTGGGCGAGAGATTCTGTGCATCTATCCAATCTATTCCTCTCATGATTTTATACGCCTCAATACGATCACCCCTCATCCTCCTGCAATCCAAGGAATAGAGACCCAGCCTACTCAATCTCTCCCTTTAGCTCAGACCCTCTAGTCCTGGCAACATCCTCATAAATCTTCTCAGTACCATTTCAAACTTGTCAATATCTTTCCTATAACATGGTGCCCAGGCCTGAACACAATACTGTAAAAGTGGTCTCACCAACGTCTTATACAACTGCGACTTGAATAGTTTATATATTTCATGAGTCAATTGCATTGAACACAATAAATCAAATCGAATGTAATCTCCAGGAAAATTTGAGTTATTTACACAAGGGTGACGGGATGGTATGGTGGGTGTGTACAGGGTTTATTTTGAGTCATTCTTTTTCACATTTTCTTAATGATTTCTAAGAAGTAACCAACTGTATAATAAATAACATTCTAGCCTAAGAACATTATATGTTGTTTCCAAAATTTAATGTAATTATCTTCAATAGAACAAATTTCTCGTATGAGTTGAACACGTATTAAATATAAATTTAGAAAATTAGATATAAACACACAAGTATATTTGATCCAGATATTAATATTTCCACCAGATATGCTCCATAAAATTCTAAATTCTAAGATTTTTTATTGTATGTATATAAAACACACATCTCCATGACAACTCCACACAATTTCCAATGTCACACTAAAAGCAAGAATATTGATCTAACATAAACTGGTGAACCATTAATATCAACATTGATATGTGACTACAAACTCTGAACTTTTGGTGATGACCAAGTCCATTCCAATATTTAGTTAGATTTGCTGATGTCCAGATCAGTACCAGTTTCATTTCCCTTCATGCTCTTATCTAAAAATAAAAATGCATCTTTCTCAGTCTAACTGACCCAGCATTCAGTCTTTTTGAGACAAGGTCAAAAGTGTCCATTCTTCTTTGTGCGAAAATGTCTCCTGATTTTGTTGAGATACAATTTTAAAACAAAGCTCGCGAATTCTAGACTTCCTTACCAAACTAATTAGTTTCCCTTATCTACTCCTGTGAATGTCCTCAGCCATTTAAATTGCTCAATTAAAAATTTCCCTCATCTTTTAAATATCGTAACATATCTTCATAAATTAAGAAAATGATCAGACTTCCTTTTCACAGATCCAAAGCGCATCCCTTCACTTTCCATAACGTTTCCCCTATATTGGCCTCAATCTGCCACAAATTACTTAATCTGCTGATAACCATCAGCAGCTTCATTCTCCCATCCATGCATTTTGAAATTCTTCTACTGATTAACCCTAACAAAGTACAGTAAATGTCATCATTTGTTCAATGCAGAATGGATTGGTATATCGATGAGGAATCTCTTCTTTCTGCAAGTTTCCCAAATTCTGATCAGATCTATCTGCAGCAAGTTACCAAAAAGTCTGCCAATGAAATTTAAATAATGTTTTTTTTATTGTTAACAAACAATCATCAGGTTACAAGAACGTAAGAAGTAGAAGCAGGGGTAGGCCTGCTACACCTTGGGCCTGCTGTTATTTAGTTTAATGATGGCTGATGGTCTATTTCCCAACCCTAGCCTTAACTCCTCTAGTTATTTTAATGATGAACTCCATCAGTCTCAACCTTGAACATGTTTTGTGACTGAACAAGCATAACTCCATTAATATGAGTTGATAACACGCTCAGTGATGAAACTGAACACTTCAATGATCACCTGAGAGCATTTAAAATTTCAGTCTGGACTAGTAGCAGTGATACTCCACTCCAATGGATGTTACTGCATTCAATTTGCAAATTGAACTTTGGTATAAAAAAATCAAACCTGCTCCAAATGAAATTAATTGACCTATAAAAGCATTTTGTGCATAGTCCAGAATGGTCATCGGCAAAAGGACATTTCCTTAGAACATCTATCCAGAATCAGGCCACAACTTGGCAAAACAGGTATTTTTGGTTTATAATGTATTTACCTTTGCAGTCTTGCCCATTGCCACAGAAAACAGACACTTGCCCATCAGCCATCATCAGCCAAACAAAATTAAGAGGCTTTGGGGAACATTCTGTCCCTTAGCATGTGGGTGGTTAAATGTTTTAGGAAGAGTTTGGTCAGCATGTAATCTGAAATTGTACTTTTTTTAAATTACCCACAGAATAGCCCAATTCATGCTGTGGAATTTCCAACAATGTTGGTATTGCTATACGTTTATTCGTTTCATGTGTACCAAGATACACAGCTTTGTCTTGCATCTTATCCAGACAAATCATACCATCAGGTAGTGCAAAAGAGAAAAAACACAGAATGCAGTATATAGCATTACTGTAACAGAGAAAATACAGGCAAAAAAAGTGCAAGGGTCACAATGAAGTAGATTGGGAAATCAGGAGTTCGTCCTTAGCTGAAGATAGACACAAAAAGCTGAAGTTACTCAGCAGAACAGGCAGCATCTCTGGTAGGAAGAATGGGTGACATTTTGGGTCGAGACCCTCCTTAGCCTTTTCCTTGGCCAATGAGAGGTACATTCAAGAGTGTGATATCAGCAGGGAAGAAGCTGTTCTTGAAATGGAAACTTGAATCTGGTGGTACATACATTATTTTCAAGTTTTTGTATCTTCTGCCAAACAGCAGAAGGGAGAAGAGGGAATGACCAAGCTAAGAGTGGTCCTTGATCATGTTGGCTGCTTTACAATGGTAATGTGAAGTATAGAGAGAGTCAATAGGGCCAGAGCATGGTTTGCATGGGCAGCATTTAGAATTCTCTGCAAAGTCTTGCAGTCTTGAGCCATGCAGTTACCATACCAAGCTGCATCCAGATAGGATGCTTTCTAGGGTGCATCTGTAGAAACTTGATAAAAATCACTGGAGACATGTCACACTGAGGAAGTAGAGGTGTTGGTGTGCTTTCTGATGTGGCATTAATGTGGTTAGGCCAGGACAAAATGTTGGTGATATTTATACCGAGGAATTTGAAGCTCTCGATCATCTCCACCAACACCATTGATACAGACTGGGAAATATGTTCCACCCCACTTTCTGATGTTGAAGACCAACTTTGATTTGCTGATGATCAGGGGGTGTTTGCTACCTTGACACGGTGTTACTAAGGTCTCTATCTACTTCCTGTGCTCTGTCTTGCTATTGATTGAGATCCAGCGCATTAAAGTGGTGTCATCTGCAATCCTGTAAATTGAGTCAGAAGAGAACTCGGCTGGACAGTCACCAGTGTATAGGGATGATAATGAGGGCCAAGAACATAGCTTTGTGTGGCAGCAGTTTTGAGTTATTGTGGAAGATGTTTTATCACCTGTCCTTATAGAATCCAACCTATGGGCCAGGAAGTCCAGGACTGCGGAGGGAGGTGCTGGGTCTTAGGCCCAGGAGTTTGGAGGTGATTTTAGGTTATAATTGTGGGGCTGTAGTCAATAAATAGGACACTGACATGGGTGTCCTTATTATCTTGATATTCCAGGGATGAGAATAGGACCAGGGAGAAAGCATTGCCATGGATGTGTTGCAGCCATAAGTGAATTATTACAGTGGTTCAAGGCCGTCTGGGAGGCTGGAGTAGGTGTATTCGGTGCTGCTGGGCGAAACACAGCTATGCAGCTCCCATCACAAAATAGCAGTGTTTTGGCTTCTTGATGCAGTGTGGAGACATTCTGCGGCGCCAATGCACCACTTGAAGTTTGCTGGGACAGAAATTCCAGCCACCACATTGAGCTGGCCCTCTTCCATTCCAAATCCTTGGAAAATGGCCATTTAAATAAAAAAGGATAGGCTCCTATACTCATAGTAACCAGCAAGTAAGTCTGCACACTCATTTAATTTGGCTTTGCACTAGATCTGCAAATTGAGAAATTGAAGAACCTATGCATCCTTCTTAATGTATATAGGGGATAATATATGTCCATATGTAGAAGGCCAACAGATTATCGTATGCTTCTGCTTGTTTTCTCCCCACTCCAACCTCTACCCCCACACAACCCTGTTATACAAGAATTTGGCCGAAAAGTCAGTGATCCATAGCGCTCTGGCCATAGCACTATGTTTAGAGCCCATAGAGTTGCGGTCTGTAGCACTATATTTAGAACTCAGTGCTGCAGCCGACAGCTCTTTGTTTAAATTTCTTCGCACTAAGCCGGCAGCGCGCTGTTTGATACAAATACATCGATAGATGCTCCTGAACACATCATCAGTGATGTAACCTGGGGTCATTGGGTGTTTTGGGTCTTTCAACATCAGACACCCTCACCCAATGAGTAATACAATGTGGAAATAGGCCCTTTGGCCGAACTCGCCCACATCGGCCAACAATGTCCCAGCTACCTTAGTCCTACTTGCTTGCGCTTGATCCATATCCCTCCAAACCTATCCATGTACCTGTATTTCATCAAAGTCAAATATAGGATCTCAACTTCTATGATTTGTAAATCAAAACCAATGCTGTGAATCTAAATTAAAACATGAAATGCTAGAAACACGTGGGAGGTGAGCCAGAATCTATGGGAAGAGCAAAAGGTTTCAGGTCATAGACTCTCTATCAAATCTATTGAAGAGTGTTTGACCTGAACCATTTTCCCTGAAATGTAACTTGGCCCTCTTTCCACAATAGAATGCTTCTGCTTCTTTTTCCTCATGAAAACCACCAAAAGCACTCACACTCTCCAAATAGTTTGGTGAAATTTTGATCTTATTTTTTAATAATGTTCCTGTTCAGTGCCTTGGAACTTTTCATTATGTTTCTACATAAATTCAAGTTCTTATTATTGGCTGGGGGAAAAAAACAGGGGAAAAATAATAATAGGCTTTCAAATATTTATAACACACAGATAACACTTACTTGTACTTCAGCAATTTCAAATATTTTTGCAAATTTATTATTTACATAGACGATTACAGTACATTGTACAATGCTACATTGTACTTCTTCTCTTTTATTTTTATACTGTCCCTGACATCCCTTGTCAGCCACGGTCACCCTTTACTCCCCTTGGAATCTTTCTTCCTCTTTGGTATGAACTGATCCTGCACCTTCTGTATTATTCCCAGAAATACCTGCCATTGTTGTTCCACTGTCATCCCTGCTAGTGAATCTTTACAGTGGGACCATGAAACCATGTAGAGTATGTAATGGAGAAACTTTGGCCAGCTCCTCCCTCATGGCTCCATAGTTCCCTTTATTCAACTATAACACCGACACCTCCGATTTACCCTTCTCCCTCTCCAAATTGTAGATTAAACTTGACCATATTATGGTCACTACTTCCTAATGGCTCCTTAACCTCGTTACTTTATCAAATCCTGTTCATTACATAACACTAAATCCAGAATTGCCTTGGTAGGTTCCAATACAAGCTGCTCTAAGAATCCATCAAGGAGGCATTCCACAAACTCCCTTTCTTGGGGTCCAGTACCAACCTGATTTTTCCAATCTACCTGCATGTTAAAATCCTCCATAACAACCGTAGCATTACCTTTACTACATGCCAATTTTAACTCCTGATTCAACTTGCACCCTATATCCAGACTACTGTTTGGGGGCCTGTAGATACTTCAGGTCCCCCCTCGCAATTGACCCTGACCTTACTCTCCTATCCCTACTCGAACTTTCCTTCCCATTAATTTGAGAGTGTTTTGTAACTTTTCCTGTACTCACTTCCCCTTCAACTCCATCTTTATACTCCCAATTTGTCAATCTCCCCCCCACTATTTAGTTTAAACCCACACGTGTAGCCCTAGCAAACCTGCCTGCCAGAATGTCGGTCCCCCTCCAGTTAAGGTGTAACCCCTCCCTTTTGTACAGGTCACCCCTACCCCAGAAGAGATCCCAGTGGTCTACAAAATCTAAATCCTTGCTCCCTGCACCAGCCCCTCAACCACACATTCAGATCCCCTATCTCCCTGTTCCTGTCCTCCGTTATGTTGCTCTATTTCTGATTTGGAAAAGATCAAAACGAGCAGTATTTAACTTTACCTGTGAGTCATGTCTCAAACTAAGGAACACATCAGTGCATTGTGAAAGCCATCACATTCCTCTTGATAACTCAAAGGGCCAACAAGTGGATTGGACAAATTGGAAATCTAAATGTGAGACTGGACAAATCCCGTCTCCGGAGACGTCATGTCCGTTCGGCGGCTTTTCGACGTCATGTCCGTTCTGCATCTTTTCTCTGCGGCATAGTGTCCATTCGGGTTCGTATCCTTCGGCGTGATGCACTTTCGGCTCCGTGTCCTTTCGGCAAGATGCACTTTCGGTATCTTGGCTTTTCGACGTGATGTACTTTTGGTATCTTCGCTTCCACTTCTTGGCTTCGGCTTCTCGTCCTTCGACGTCCCATCCGCACACTATGCTGTTGTTTTGTTTCTAAATTGGATATTTCTTGGTGCTCGATTTCGTCATTCACCTTGGGATAACATTCAATTTCCTTGTTCTTATTTCTATTGATGTTGTAACATTTTTGGGATATTCTCACAAATAGTAAGATTAAACGAGAACTTACCAGTTTGAAGTTTGATCTGTATTTTATGAGGAGTTACGATGAGGGATTACGTGAAGAAGCCCGCCAGGACGCATGCGTGTCATTCTTCAAAGCAGCGGTGTGAAATCACAGATAACTGTAATGACTAAACATAGTAAGATTAGAGAAGAGATGCCAGTTAAGTATATGATGAAGGGTGGGAGCGGAGGGTACGTAATCCCTCATCGTAACTCCTCATAAAATACAGATCAAACTTCAAACTGGTAAGTTCTCGTTTAATCTTACTATTTTACTTCGGAGTCACGTGAGTTTAAATTAATTTACAGAACTTAAAATTGTTTCTGCAAACGTTCCAGGTTTCATTACTGGTTTGTTGTAAAATAATAGGAATGTTTTTTCCCCAGACCATCCTGCTGCCTTGAGGATTTGGTCCATTGGTACATCCAACTGTATCGCTGCCGATGTAGCTGCAGCCCTGGTGGAATGAGATTTTAAAATATTAGTATCCACCCCAGCCTCTGTTAGCACCTGTTTCAGCCATCTTGAGATGGTCTGGACCGTCACTCTTTTGTGTGGTTGCTTGTGGCTGACCAAAAAGTGCCTTCTCATTGCCTCTTAGGATTTTAGTTTTCTCCATGTATAACGACAGATGTCTTACTATACACAGACGGTCATCTGTTGGGTATGACCTAAATTGTATATTGAGGCCTGCTGATCCCTGTCTGTTCTGCTTTACTAACTCATAGATATGAAACGTAATATTTTCTGTTGAGGAAGTCATGTTGTCGAGTCTTAGTTTATGCAGTGACTGTACCCTCTGTGCTGTGACCAATGCCATTAGCATGACTGTTTTTAATGTCAGTCTGTGTAGGGACAGAGCTGTTGCTGGAGACCAATTCCTGAGCATCTTCAGGACAATACTTACATCCCATATTTGGGAGTACCTGGTTCTTGGGCAATGAGGAGGAATATACAGAGACATTATAAGTAACTTTGTGGAGTGGAGCGCACACAATAACCTCCATCTTAACACCAAAAAAACAAAGGAGATAGTGGTGGACTTCAGGAGGGGGAGGAGGAGGACTCAAGCAACGCCGATCACCATTAAGGGCACTGAGGTGGAGGTGGTTGCTAATCACAGGTACCTTGGGGTGCAGCTTGACAGTGAGCTGAACTGGAAGTGTCATATGGAGGCGGTGTACAGGAAGGGACAAAGCCGACTGTATTTTTTAAGGAGGCTGAGGTCTTTTAATATCTGCCAACCCCCACTGTGCAGTGTCTACCATTCAGTGGTGGCCAGTGCTCTGTTTTTTGCTGTGGCCTGTTGGGGAGATGGCGCCCGTATAGCGGATAAAAACAGACTGGACAAACTAATCAGGAAGGCCGGCTCAGTGGTCGGGGCTGAGCAACGAACGGTCCAGCAGGTGGCAGAGGCCAGAACTCTAAATAAACTAGGTTCTATAATGACAAACCCCACTCACCCACTCCATGCCATGAAGGTGATCAAGAGCAGCATCTTCAGTCAGAGGCTGATTGCACCAATGTGCAAAACGGAGAGATACAGGAAGTCCTGTTTACCAGCTGCTATAAGACTTTATAATGAGCATAAATAACTGCACTTTTTTTAAATTAATTGTATTTTAACTTGTATTTTAACGTATTTTAACTTGTTATGTATGAAAGCGTGGTGTTATGTTTGTCTTGAAGCTGTCGTGGCACTGTAATTTCCTGAAAAGGATTATTAAAGGAATAATCAATCAATAATCAATTAGTATAAAAAATTCCCCTCATAAGTTTTGTTACCAGTGGGTGAGTCCCAACAGAGTAACGCTCTGTCCCCTGCCATAGGTAAGTCGATAGGGCACTTCTGGCGCAGTTGATGGCACTGTAACTGAGCCCCTCATCATAGTGGAGGCCTGCCAGATATTCCAGAACAGACGGGATGTTCATGTCTCTGTAGGTGATGTTGTTTTATGGCAGTACATCTCGCACTTCCTGATATAGACCAGATACTGTTTTTTGGTTGACTGTCTTTGGGCCGCCGAGATCATGTTCACAGTTCGGTCCGTCAGTCCCAGTTGTAGTAGAGGTGTTCTTAAACTCTACAAATTAATAAGTTCAAATGTTTATGGCATGGGTGGCTATTTCTTGTTACAGGATGTAGCAATAAATCTGGTCTATGTGGGATGGTGATACATGGTTCTAATACCATGTTTAATACCACTGGGAACCATGGTTGAGTAGGCCAATCGGGTACTACCAAAATACCAGACGCAGAGTCTTGTTGTATTTTCCTTAATACCCGACTGATGAGGCAGAAAGGAGGGAATGCGTAAATAAACAATTTCCCCCAATGCAGCGAAAATGCATCTGTCGCCGCTGCCCCAGGGTCTGGTTCCCATGAAACATAATTTGATAACTGGTGGTTAAGTCTGGATGCGAATAGATCGATATCTGGTGTTCCATATTTTGCTGTAATATCAGCAAATACTTTTTTATTCAACATCCATTCGGTGTTTTCATTAAATTTGCGTGACCTGGTGTCTGCCATTAAATTTAGTCTTCCTGGTAGGTAAGTGGCTGATATCCAAATATCTCTCTGGATACACCATTGCCAAATTGTATTAGCCAGATTGTCACATGATGTCGATTTGTTTCCACACATGTGGTTAATGTATACTACCACGGTGGTATTGTCTATCTGTAGTCTAACATGCTGGTGATATGACCCAGTACAATATGACTTTAGGCCATGGAATGCACCCAACATTTCCAGGTAGTTTATGCCCAGTGTGAGTAATAATGATGCCTCCTGAGCAGTCCATCTACCTCCACAGCTGGTGATGGTATTGGTGGCTCCCCACCCAAGTGCACTGGCATCAGTTTGTAGTACCATGGAAGGGTTACTGACAATGATTGGATTGGAACAAAGCCAGATGTTATCTATCCACCATTTTAGTTCCATTTTAGCTTTGATTGGTAGTTTCATAGGTCTGTCAAAGTGACCTGCATTAATTTTGAATGCTTGTATTTTTGCTCTCTGTAAGTTTTGGTAATGTAGAGGTCCAAATTGTGTGGCTGGAAAGGCAGCCACCATTTTGCCAATTACTTTTGCTACCAATCTGATGGATGGTTTGCTGATGTCAATTAGGTTATTGCAAGCCTCTATTAAATCTCTAGCCTTTCCCTTAGGCAGTGTCACCGACATGTGAACTGAGTCAATGGTGAACCCCAAATAGTCCATAGTAGTGGAAGGCGTTAGTTTAGATTTAACTGGATGGATAATAAATCCTAGTTTTTCAAATAACTGTTTTGTGGCTGTTACAGTTTGTTTGGCCAATTCCAAAGTTTTGCCCACAATGAGTATGTCATCTAAATATGCCATGACCATGTGTTTACGTTTCCGTAGAAACGCTAGGGCTGGTTTCAAAATGTTTGTGAACAGCCTGGGGCTGATGATAACCCATTTGGCAGTGCTTTATACTGCCAGCGTTGTCCCATCCAGTTGAATTTTAAGTGACATCTGTGGTCACCTCGTATAGGCACTGAATAGTAAGCATCTTTTAAATCGATGCTGGCCATGAAGTAACCTTTGGAAATTAATTGTTTAGCAGTAACAAAGGTTTCCATTTTGAAGTGAATATATTGTACAAATATATACAATTTTGTCAGATCTATGATGATGCGACAACCACCATCTTTTTTGTTTTTGGTAAATATATTGGACACGAATTCTAATGGTTCGTGTTGAGTTTTCTCAATTACACCTTTTACGTAAAGCCGCTCCAGTTCAGCTTGCGCTTTTGATTTTTCTTTATCAGAAAGCACGAACATTCGGTTCGGTATATGTTGAACTGGAGGGCTGTACTTGTGTATAAACTCTATTGTATATCCCTGGATACTGCTTAAAGCACGAACATTCGGTTCGGTATATGTTGAACTGGAGGGCTGTACTTGTGTATAAACTCTATTGTATATCCCTGGATACTGCTTAAGATGTAAGTATCGGTTGTTAACATGCTCCATGCATTCAGAAAAGAGGGTAATCTCCCCCCAACCTCCATGCTCCCTGTATTTTGTCGGGAACCAGACCCACCTACCTCCATAGTTACCAGTGGCAGGTTTACTTCTTTTTGTAGGTTCTTCGCTGCTGTTGTTGCGCTGGTGTGTGGATTTTCGGTTTGGTTGGCGTTAGAGGTCCCCGCATCTTCCAAGAAGGCCGGCCTGGGCCACGGCCTAAAAAAGATTCATGTTTTGAGTACCAGGCCTTCGAGCTTTCACCAGTTCTGCTGGTGGGTGCGTAGGGGTGCTGTCTTTGGCTGTAGTGGGTTTTTGTTGGAGTCCCTTTTATTAGTCCAGTAGGTTCTCTCGTTCCTGCACCCCTTGCACACTTGTCTTTCCTTCTGCGGACCCCTCTTCCAGGTCAGCCCAGAGCTGACCCGCAGTGCTCCCCTCTGATGAGGTAGAAGCACTGTGCAGCCCTTCAAGAGGTACTGCTGTGGGTTTATCATAGGGCCCACAGTGACCCGACTCCATCTCCCGGGGTCTGTCACGTTGGAGAAAATGCTCCACACACCGCTCCATCTGGCTCCAGCGCTCTCGGTCGCTGGCCGCCACGCGGTTGTTCAAAGTCGGACTCCTCTGAGTCCACGACCTTGTTTGTTTTTGTGTCTAGCCTTACCACCCGGCCGCGTGGATCTGGCCGGTGCGGAGGCGACATCGGGCACAGCTGATCCCACTATCGGTGATCCGAGTGCCACTGGCTGCTGCTGGCTGCCCGCTGCTCCGCGGTCCTCCCTCACCAGCTTTGTCGCAGACCTTGTCTTCTTTGTTTCCCGTTGGTTTCTCCACCTGTAATCAGCATGGGAAAACACAAAAAGACCGCAGTTCTTACCTGCAGGTCCTGGTTTAAACTGTTGCTACGGGGGAACGTCGTTCCACCCCGCCTCCTGCCGTTATCGACTTGTCAAAAGTCGACGGCCCCATTCTGAATAGTCTCCCGCCCGGCCGTGGTGTTCTGGACGGCGCGGAATCAGAAATCGGCACAGCTGATCCCTTACGGGGCTTGTGCCTTCAGCTGCTGCTGGCTCCCGCAACTTTGCGGTCCTCCCCAGCCAGCTTCACTCGCA
Source organism: Amblyraja radiata (assembly GCF_010909765.2). Taxonomy (NCBI): domain Eukaryota; kingdom Metazoa; phylum Chordata; class Chondrichthyes; order Rajiformes; family Rajidae; genus Amblyraja; species Amblyraja radiata. Next base: position 71,573,544 of record NC_045961.1, read on the forward strand.
GCACTTATGGACACTATTTTGTCCAGCTTCCCCCCCTGTGTAAAACAGCGCGGGGACAAACACTACCGCAGAGTAAATCACTTACCTGCAGGTCGCGGTTTCAAACTTACCGCTGCGGGGAAACGCTCCACCCCGCCTGTCGTTTCGCAAGCGTGAAAGCGATATGGCACGCATGCATCCTGGCGGGCTTCTTCACGTAGTCACTCACGTGACTCCGAAGTCAAATCCATTAGAGAGAACACAAAGCAGAAATGCCACTGAGAATTCATCCATATACAGCATTCACCAATAATGTTCAATGGCTTCTTAAGACGGGCTTCTGCATCCATAATGGAATCCAAAGTGTTGTGGTGCTCGTAAGGTAATGTAGGATTTCAGATTAGTTGGTTTGTGACAATGATCACACTCAACATAAGCCTCCTCCCACACTCTTCACCAAACACTATCTGAATAACCTTCCACTTCTGACTTCTTTGTGTACTTTCCCATAAATATATCCATACTATTTGCCTCAGCTAGTCACTGGTATCTGTCACTTGAAGCTAAAATCAACATATGCATTGTAACAACTGCAAGTCTTAATTCTAAGTTCATCAAGGAAGTGTGGTCCAATTGATGGAGCATGCTAACTCTGTCATCAGACATTAATTATTAAGCCAATGACAGTGACAGTGATATGTGGTGGATCACAAGACAGGGGCCAGGCTTCCCTCAGTACATATTAACTGAGGCCTCTGTGTAAAAATAACGCGCTTGATTTATTTTGAATGGTATTGGACTTGATGCCATTAATATTTACCAATATTACACACTCTACATGGTTACATTTTAAATGTGGCTCTCAAACATATGGCTTTGTTACCTTTGCACCATGATATTCTATCAAATCCATCCCCTCCCACCACCACCACATACTCACCAACACTAAGATCTCCGCCGTGCTGACCACTCCAACACTTACGAACGAACACCTTCAAGGATTGTTGTAAGGTGCCTGTCACCACCCAGCCTTGGGAGGGTTGGCAATGAAATCACTCAACTCCCAGCTCACCTATGAACCAAATTACACTCCAAAGACCAAAGTCAGGCATTAGCAGCTTCAACGTTACACCGACCATCTACTCCAGCAACCAGCAGGTAGGGTGAATAATACTGCTCATTCAACTACATGGATATTTGTACTATGCCCAGACAAATATGTAAAGGATGAGGAATTTGTAAATATTAATTGTGACAAGCAGATTATTTTTCCACAAATGTTTCAGTGAGTATGGACGGAGGGAAGCACTATCCCAACTTGTTATCCACTCCTTTTATCCAGTCAGGCAGACCTATTGCGGAACCTTTGACTCCTCATAGTTGTTGAGGATCTTGCAGACATTGTCAGGGGGTCTGCTCGATTCTCAGCTTCACAGAAAGAGCTAAGAAGCCCTGTGGATTCTTTGCTCCTGTTTAACAAGGAGCTTTCAAGGAATCAGGATTCAGCAGATCCAAGTCTTCATCAGGAGTGAAAAATAACTTATTGAAGACTTATCTACAGGTAAGAGGAAGAAGAAAATAATACATAGAATTACCTATGTAGACCTCAAATTGACAGAACATTTTTTAAATTCTGTGCACATGTGCCTTATAACCACACTCTTAGAGACTGCTTTCTCCGTTTCTCTTCTGTAAATATGCATGCATGGACTTAGGTTGTGGAATTCTCTGTTGTATTTTGTGTCACTTGGAGGTCCATAAACGATCGATGACTCCATGCCATCCTGTAGTATATCGCACCATGAAGTCCTGTGGCTTATCCATCTGCAAAAATCTTCACTTAGAAACGCCATGTGCAATTGCAATTACGGGAAAGATGAACGTCAATTGCAGCTTGTGCTTATTTCTCCTACACATTAAGAAAGAAACGTACAGGTATTAGCACATCAGAAATGCATTTGGCTCAGTGGGTGAGGAAAGGCCCACTGGTTTCTTATTTTTCAATTGCTTTTATGGCGTAAAATTGTAGTAAACCATTTTGTCAGCTTCGACCAAAAATATTTATTATTACATGGCATTGGTATTGTAAATATATAACATCAAACACAATTACAATTTAACATCAAGTACAATTTAACATTTTTGTTGTCGTAAGGCACAAATGCTTAACCTGTCTAGACTGATAGGATGTCTTTGGTTTGGGGCAGATTGGCCAAGTTCATTGGATTTATGATGATTGTGTTCACAGAGACATATTGTATGGTGAGCTGGTACTGGGTCGAAACCCGTCGGACATCCACATTTGATCTTCACAAGACAGGGCAATGGCCAATGTCAACACTTAGAACTGTGAGATGGCTGCCATTGGCCAGGACCTCTGGAGACTAATTTTTCCTAAGGCCATCAGAGGAGTAATGAACAGCTCATCAGGCTGAGGAAATAGAAAAGCCCAGAGAATTAGAAGCCAGCAAGTTGTGTAGCTTCTGCAGCAAGTGTGGCAGAGATTGTCCTGCTGGCTACACTGGGTAAAATTCAATCTGGAGCTAGATGCCATTGCACAAAGCATTGTCCTATGGGATAGAAGGACAGCCCACAAATTCACCTTAATTAATTCCACATTCTAACTACACTCTTCATGAAAAACAATTGTTGTCCTTTAATGATATTAGTGCCAAAAAGATGCTTATGATAAGGTGAATGGGTCTAGCAGGTAGTGTGGCCCATATTAATATACACAGAGATAGACAGTGGCAATACTGCAGATTAACATTCACTTTTATTCCACAGTATTGACCAGCAGATCTCTTGGATTTACCAGTTGTGCTCTGCTGAATCTTTCAAAACATGGCAATGTCACACTGTCGGGGCAATTTGTATGACAACTAATAGTCAGACTCATTTGTAAATTAGGTGATAATAAGAACAGTGAAACAGCAGTGTAGTGGGTGCATAACACTTAAAAAAAAAGCAAAATGGAATTAATCAACAAACGTTTTGATATACAATACAATACAATACGGTTTATTTGTCACATTGCACAAAAAGTGCAAGTGAAATGGATATGTCAGCAGCGATACAATGATAAAGAGCACACACAAAAACACAATAAAAATTGTTCATCGCTGTGGTGGAAGGCACACATCCTCCTCCATTTTCCCCCGTGGTCGGGACCTCAACCATCCGCAGCCGCCGCCGCGGGCGTCCAGATGGTAAGGACAAGGTACGAGTCCAGGTAAGTCCAGAGTCGGCTCTTCCCCACCGGAGACCGCGGCTTTAAGTTGGTGTAGGCCACAGGCCGACGGCCGAAGATTTAAAGTTCCCTCCACGCCGCAGCCAGAAGCACCGCAGACTGCAGGGCTGGCGGTCGAAGCTCCCCTCCAGGGGTGATGTTAAGTCCATACCGCGCCCGCGGTAGAAGACGGCCGCGGGCCGGCGGTGGAAGCTTCTTCTTACCCCGGGTCCCCCCCGAGGGATCCCGGGCTGTAGACACCGCACCAGCTGGAGCTGTGCAGACCGCGGTTTCAGGCTGCCGGCTGCTGCGGGCCTACGAAATGGAGCGCTCCCCTCCAGCGAGCCCCAGCGAGGGCTCGCCCGCTCCGCGCTGACAGTCCACGCTGCACCCGCCGCCGGAGCCCCGAGCCTCGGGTGCATCTCCGGGATAGGCCGCGCCGATCCTCGCTGTTAGGCCACGGGGGAGGCGACCTGGAAAAAGTCGCATCTCCTTGGAGGAGGTGACCGAAACGGTTTCCCCCTCACCCCCCCACACCACCCCCCACACAAAACACACAAAGAAACATTAAAAACATACTTTAAAACATGTTTAAATAATGTTTTCCACATTCTGATTAGCGAAGCAGTTTGAAGCAAACTGGTACTGGATGACACAGAGTGCACTGGATGGCACAGAGTGCTTGATAGTTAGTTCACGGAACTCAGAACTTCAATCAAAACATTATAGAATTTAATATTCTGTAAAAATCAGCTCAATGACCTCTAAAGATAGGCTACTTATCCATGATAAAAGGAAAGTGCACAGTTATAAACCAATAGATAGAACACAATCAGCTAGAGTTTATTTTGCATCTGGTTTCCAAAGACCTTGGCCATGTTCAATTTAATAAACTCTGTTACTAAGATTACTAAAACTCTGTTCTTGACCGCTTTTGGCGATCTGTGCTGCGATTTCCGAGAGAACGCCGCCACCTACGGCCGTCATTTTTGGCTACCTCGCTCAGAGTGTGCCGAGGATTTTTCCCGTCGATTAAATATGACGGTGATATTAATGTTTTTACAAAATTCCCCATTCTCTCTGCTGCTCCTGCTGGTGGGATGGGGGAGGGACTATAAAACCAGGAAGTGGTGTGCCCTAATCAGTCTCTACAACATGGAGGTCTGAGCTCTGAATGACTGAACAAATGTCTACACAGCTGTGAGTAAGTACCCTTAATTTGGTTTGAAAATGAAAATATGGTTATGGTTAGTTTGAAGGAAAAAAGCACTGCCTGCAAATGGTTGTTTGGGGGGTTTGGGTTCTCTCTCTGCCCCCCCCCCCCTCTCTCCTCCCCCCCCCCCCCCTCCTCTCCCCCCCCCCCTCCCCCTCCCTCCCCCTCCCCCCCCCTCCTCTCTCCCCCCCCTCCCCTCTCTCCCCCCCCCTCCCCCCCCCCCGCCTCTCTCCCCCTCTCCTCTCTCTCCCCTCTCCTCTCTCCCCCCCTCTCTCCTCTCTCCCCCCCCTCTCCTCTCTCCCCCCCTCTCCTCTCTCCCCCCCCTCTCTCTCCCCCCCCCCTCTCCTCTCTCCCCCCCCTCTCCTCTCCCCCCCCTCTCCTCTCCCCCCCCCCCCTCTCCTCTCTCCCCCCCTCTCCTCTCTCCCCCCCTCTCCTCTCTCCCCCCCTCTCCTCTCTCCCCCCCTCTCCTCTCTCCCCCCCCCTACTCCTCTCTCCCCCCTCTCCTCTCTCCCCTCCTCTCCTCTCTCCCCCCTCTCCTCTTCTCCCCCCCTCTCCTCTCTCCCCCCTCTCCTCTCTCCCCCCCTCCTCCTCTCTCCCCCCCCCTCTCCTCTCCCCCCCCTCTCCTCCCCCCCCCTCCTCTCTCCCCCCTCTCCTCTCCCCCCCTCCTCTCTCCCCCCCCTCCTCTCTCCCCCCCCCCTCCTCTCCCCCCCCCTCCTCTCCCCCCCTCTCCTCTCTCCCCCCTCCTCTCTCCCCCCCTCCTCTCTCCCCCCTCCTCTCTCCCCCCTCCCCTCTCCCCCCTCCTCTCCCCCCCTCCTCTCTCCACCCCTCTCCTCTCCCCCCCCCTCTCCTCTCTCCCCCCCTCCTCCCCTCCCCCCCCCTCCTCTCTCCCCCCCCTCTCCCCTCTCCCCCCTCTACTCTCCCCCCCCTCGTCCTCTCTCCCCCCTCTCCTCTCTCCCCCCCCTCTCCTCTCTCCCCCCCTCTCCTCTCTCCCCCCCTCTCCTCTCCCCCCTCTCCTCTCTCCCCCCCTCTCCTCTCTCCCCCCCCTCTCCTCTCTCCCCCCCCTCTCCTCTCTCCCCCCCCTCTCCTCTCCCCCCCCTCCTCTCCCCCCCCTCCTCTCTCCACCCCTCTCCTCTCCCCCCCCTCCTCTCTCCCCCCCCTTCTCCCCTCCCCCCCCCCTCCTCTCTCCCCCCCCTCTCCCCTCTCCCCCCCTCTCCTCTCTCCCCCCTCTCCTCTCCCCCCTCTCCTCTCTCCCCCCCTCTCCTCTCTCCCCCCCCTCTCCTCTCTCCCCCCCCTCTCCTCCCCACCCCCCTCTCCTAAGTAATCAGTGTGTTCAGGTTGCTAAAGCTAATTATGATGTCCCATTTCAGCTCTGGCTCAAACAAAATAATTTTAGAAATTCAATTTGTATGGCTCAATGGCAGTCACTTTATCACTGTGTCACCAGAAGAGTTTCCTTTAGTTTTTGAAAATTTGTATACAAAACTAGGTTGTGAAGTCTCTGCGTTTGATCCATTTAATAATATTTGCTCAGTGATGCTGGTACTTTGCAATTACTGCAATAGTATTGAACTGTAATTCATTTTAAGGATAAATGTAACTTGTTATTCTTGTTCCTCGCTTTACTCAAAAGTCTCAGATCTGGTCAAAGGAAACACTGATATATTTGACCTCCTCATTTTGCAGAACTCTTTATAAAATGTAAACAAGGCAAGGGATTGTTTATTAATCCTCAATACTCCAAAAACGCCCAGGCGATGTAAGTAAAGATTTCAAATATGATGTGAATGCACATTACCATTACTAATATATAGGCAGAACTAATGGCAGAATACAGTGATGGACAATGTTACTGTCACCATTGAGAAACAACAGGTGCCAAGAAATTGGATCGCATTCCACCCTAATTTGCAGCATATTTTTAATGAAAAATAAAACATTGTGGAAAATCTGGGGTTTATTAAGCCAAAGGCAAAATCTGTGATTTTCCTGCTGGGTGTTCTATGCAAGTAGAACACTTATCATGGGAATGGGGGGGGGGGGGGGGTATTCACTGGGACATAATGTCCAGTTGTACACATATTCCGTAATTTTCATTCACCCATGCATGACCCGCAACACCTATGGACCTTCCTGCATCTGTCAGAGCAACACCCAAACTGGTGCTGCGACCCTAACGCAGGTAGATTCCCTTTAATAAAATTATTTATCCGGATCCTTAGGCTCTGATCACCTTCCGTCCACCCCCACTCAACCCCTTCCCCTCCCCTTTCTTACCACCCACTTTCCACCATACCTATCATCTACAGCCTCCTCCAAGCCTGAAAGAGTCACCTCCCCTTCACTTCACCCACTATTCTGCTGATCTGGTCATATCATGGCCAATGGATAACACCAACACCCCCCCCCCCCCCCCCCCCCCCGACCCTACCAAGTGTTTGGCACCAACCCTGCTTTCAATTCCCCTCTGCAGCCATTCCAGCCAGAGCTTCCTTCTTTGATTCCCCCGACCCCATTCATTAGCACAGAATTCCGTGGCCTAGTGTATTAATAATTTTTTTCCCAGTAGCTGGTCCTTGAAGGAATGATTTCTGGCTCCAAACAGCCTGACCTTCTTCACAAGGTCAGGAAATAGTGATGTCTGTTTTGTTCAAAGAAAAACATACATGCAAAAAGAATCAAAAACAACAGAAATTACTGGAAATACTCAGCATGTACAAAGAGCACGGACAAGTTAACATTGAGTCATTTGACATTCCTTCCTTTCACCAATTGGCTCTTCTGTATTTCCAACCTTTATTCCACATCATAATTATTTACTTATAACAGAATCAAACTTATAACAGATTATTACAGCACCGAGAGGTGATTTGGCTCATCGAATCGATGTTTGGTAATGCCCCTGTCCCACTTAGGAAACCTGAATGGAAACCTCTGGAGACTTTGCACCCCACCCAAGGTTTCCGTGCAGTTCCCGGAGGTTGCAGGTGGTTGCCGGAGGTTGCAGGTAGTGGAAGCAGGTAGGGAGACTGAAGGGAGAGGTAACCTTTGGGAACCTCCTGGGAACCGCACGGAAACCTTGGGTGGGGCACAAAGTCTCCAGAGGTTTCCGTTCAGGTTTCCTAAGTGGGACAGGGGCATATGGATAAAACACTCATCTATCCTATTTCCCCGATCTTTCCATGTTTTATTTTTAATTGTCTACTGCAAATTGTGTTGTTATCCTTACGATCAAAGCATCAAGGCAAATTCTTTGTATGTATACATACTTGGCTAATAAAATGTATTCAATTCAATAACATTTATTCAATTCAATAATAATATATATTGTTCATTATATAACAGCATTCTGTACATAATCCACGTCAGCTCTTTTCTGTGAAAATACCAATGTGATCATTCCAATGGAGACTGTTGAAATAAATTTATCAAGTATAATTATAATCTTTTACAAATAAGGACTTGAAGCTCCACCCCTGGGAGAATGGGATAACTACAATGTGGCAGATTGGCATAGATTGATCAATTGCTGGTCTTGTGTGTTAATTGTCTAATGCTCAGCCATGTTATCACGTCCAGCAACAATTAAAAGTATATATAATATGAACCGAGGCTTGGGCCATTCCTGATCAATCATGGATGTTTGGTGAAGTGTGCTGGTAGAGACATGTCCACCTCCCTACTAATCGTTTACCTTATTAAGAATATATGCATACAACTAAATAGCACTTGCCAGTTTAAAATGCCTCTCCAAAAGTGGTCAGAATTACGTTTTCCAAGCATAATTTATGCACAGAATGATTGAAATTAACAATGCTTGGGGTATAGATTGAGAATAACGCCTCCTCTATTCTGCTTCAAGAATTTGCCTCAATCTCAAACTCAAAGCATTCCGTTCCTACACTAACTGGCCAGTGATGTCACTGAGAAGATATTTTAGAAACATAGAAATAGACAATAGGTGCAGGAGAAGGCCATTCAGCCCTTCGAGCCAGCACCGCCATTCAATGTGATCGTGGCTGATCTTCCACAATCAGTACCCCGTTCCTGCCTTCTCCCCATATCCCTTGATTCCGCTAGCCCTAAAAGCTCTATCTAACTCTCTTTTGAATGGATCCAGTGAATCGACCTCCACTGCCTTCTGAGGCAGAGAATTGCACAAATTTACAACTCTCTGGATGAAAAAGTTTTTCCTCATCTGTTCTAAATAGCCTACCCCTTATTATTAAACTGTGGCCCCTGGTTCTGGACTCCCCCAACATCGGCAACAAGTTTCCTGCATCTAGCTTGTCCAATCCCTTAATAATTTTATATATTTCGATAAGAACCCCCTCATCCTTCTGAACCTACGCTGCACTACCTCTGATTTAAGAGTGAAGGAAGAATTTCCACTTTAGATGTAATTGGCATTCTGGATGCAAATTGTGCTTGAAATTGCACTAATTTCCCAAAGTAATGTTGCGGTTCATGTTTCCACATAGAAACATTTGCATAATCACAAACATAAAAACTTCCATGAAACTGTGCAATAGGGCAGTGGCTTCAAATGCTATTGTTTATTATTTTTCTCCAATATTTCACATTATTCTTAGAATATATTTTAAAATGGTATCTTGGCGCAGTTTCAATGTACTTAGAATTGCAATAGTCAGATATATAACTATCACCATCAGGGCTATCATCTAAGTGCACAAAATCATAGAAGCTTACCATGGAGAAAGAAGAAATTTAGCCCATCTTAATCTGTGATTAACAAGATCCAAAGTAGCTAAAAATGACTTTTAGAAAAAACTTAATTTACTCGTCCCATTGATGTATACTGTCTGAAGAAAGGTCTCGAACTGAAACGTCACCCATTCCTTCTCTTCAGAGATGCTGCTAGTCCCACTGAGGTTCTCCAGCATTTTGTGTCTTTCTTTGATGTATACTAATTGTTACTAATTGTTTACGCGGTAAAGTAAATGTATTTTATAAAATATCTAGTATTTAGCTTAATTTTATATGCCTCCTTGTAGACTAAAGTGCTCATTGATAGGTGAAAACTAGCCACAGTTAAATTTGATCAAGAGGTGTGGCTTGTTTCATCATGTCAGCAGTTTCCGGCAGAATTTTATAAAATCAGTGCTTATCAATCAGGTTGAACTGGAGCTACTGTGTTCAAAAGGGAACTGCAGATGCTGGAATATCGAAGGTACACAAAATTGCTGGAGGAACTCAGCGGGTGCAGCAGCATCGGTGCTGCTGCTGCACCCGCTGAGTTCCTCCAGCAATTTTGTGAACTGGAGCTACTGCATGCTTGCAACTCCATCTTTTAACTCCATGATTTTAAGTAAATCTTGCAAACAAAATTAAGTAATAAAATGCCAGCCTCAACCATGTCTTTCCACAATTGCAATAGTTGAACAAAACTTACTTTTCTTGTGAGATCATTTAAATATTCCTCTAGTTTTGTGGGCTTGCTCTTAACTGTTCAAGAAAATAAACACTGCATGCTGCAATTAGTCCCAATCAAATTTTGCATTAGGAAGTCCCTGTTTTCAAAGTAAAGTGGCTAATACTTGTTTCAGGCATTTCATCATGGAGGCATAGCATTGTATGGTACAGAATAAGAAAGATTTCAGATTACAGTCATGTAATCAACCCACCCTATTTGGGCTGACCATCGGGACTAAATGTGACGATGCACAATATTAGTTGGTGCAGGAGCTCCAACCTACCCAATGTCTGGATCAAGTTGATATTTTTTATGTTTCCTATATAGGTTTGCATCTTCTGCCTTTCTCCACTAGGTGGAAATTGTAGTGGAATAAACCTCCAGTTGCTTCTAAAATGGGCTTCCAATCTACAAAATAGAAGATGGAAGAATTAGATGAGGAAGGATGAAGTTTATGAGGAGCATCGGTATGGAAATCGTGTAGTAGCTTCCTGCTCACAACTCCTTTTTCTGATGGATGACTAGGGAGTGTGTTTTATTGACTAGTAATACGCTTGTAGGTGAAGATTGACATAAAGTGCTGGGCACTTTGGTCTATCTTCAGTATAAGCCAGCATTTGCAGTTCCTTTCCACACATAAGCCTCAATGTGTTGAATTGGTCTCACCAATCATCTTAGAACCCTAAATTGGCAGCGAGTCATCCTGAATCCCTAGGGATCACCAAAGAAGAAGGAGATGTGGGAAGGCTGGCAGCTGTTAAAGGGCAAGATTATAATGTAATACTACAACTCTTAGTGTCATATCCATTTGATAAAGTTTCCATTTGAATCAGCAACTTACAAGCACAGTCCCGCAGGTCCAAATTATTGAATGGGAAACTGAACAATGATATTTTGCAGAAATAGTTTATTTAGAGCTCATTTGAGAGTGAGCATATTAACAACAATAACTACCACTTTATTGATTTAGCAGCATTAATGCAGTAAAATATCCTAAATACCATAAATATTAGCAAAAGAGATATAAGGACAGATGATCAAAAGCTTGGTCAAAAAGGTTAATATCATGCAGAACTTTGAAGAAGAATGGAATGCAGAGAGATGGAGAATATTGGAATTCCAGAATTTGTGGCCTCAGTGAAGATGATGCCCAACAATTAAAATCAGTGAATGTCAGGAGAAAAAGTATAGAGACCTTGAGGACAATAGTAGCAACTGATCATTTGTTGGACTTGAAGCTCAATAAAAAATAGTATAGGCTAAGGATATAGTCTGAAGAAATAGTCTGAAGAAGGTTCTCGACCAGAAACGTCACCTATTCCTTCTCTCCATAGATGCTGCCTCACCCGCTGAGTTTCTCCAGCATTTTTGTCTACCTTCGAAATTTCCAGCATCCGCAGTTCTTTCTTAAACATAGGGTAAGGATATGTTATGATGGGTAACCTATGAAAAGTAGGACACAACTATTTGTAAGTGATCAGATTTATTAGTCAGGTACTTGAACTAGTGATTGGTTCATAAACTTTCCTGAGTGAACTTCCTTTTCTTTCCTCTTCATCTTTTTTCTACACCAAAGATGTACACCAAGTGGCTAGGTTTTCTCTACCAATTGCCATATGAGTATATCCAGGATTCTCTGGTTCATTTCAGATATCCAGTATCTCCTGTGTTGTTTGCCTCACATTTCTGGCAGCATTTTTCCCTCTGTCTATTCTCTGTCCTCATGCATCTCCTCCAGACAGATCAAATGCAATGAATAAGTTCTCACCACCCTTTCCCAGGTGAGGTTGTGTCTTCCATTATCTAACAGCAGTTCAGTCAGGGGTTCTATACAGTAAGTGCATTTGGATACCAAGTTAATTTGATGTAACCATGACTGTAATCTGAAACCTTTCTTATTCTATATCAAGGAGTGTAAATGATAGTGTAAACTAAATGAGTTCCCATGGTGACCAAATCTCAGACTACACACCTAGAGCGGATAGAACTGTACGATCTCCAAACAAATGATGCAAACCCCAAACAATAATCTAGATTTCAACAATCAATAATCTAAAACGAATATATAATTCCTGGTAATGTTGAAGGGAAAACCTTTGCTTCTGTTAATTACACCAATTTCTTCAATTAGCTAACAGATCAATATATTTAGGACTACTAGTCCAAAATATTTGCCTCTTTTTTGAAATATTTTTTACATTTCCTGAGGTTTGGACATGAACAAGATAATTGCATTTCCTTTCTGGCTGGACTAGGTTATTAATTGTCTGGAAGTAGATCAAAATCCATACTTAAGAAAGGATGTACTAGCCCTGGAGGCAGTGCAGCGAAGGTTTACAAGATTAATTCCTGCAATGAGGGGATTGACATATGAGGAAAGGTTAAGTAGGCTGGAACTCTACTCTTTGGAGTTTAGAAGAATGAGAGGCGATCTCATTGAAACATATAAGATCGTGAGGGGCCTTGATCGGGTGGATGCACCGAGGATGTTCCCAATGATCGGGGAAACTAGAACTAGGGGACATAGTTGCAGAATAAGGGGGGGCTCTTTTAAAACTGAGATGAGGAAGAACTTCTTCACCCAGAGGGTGGTTAATTTATGGAATTCACTGCCCCAGGGAGCAGTGGAAGCAGAAACTTTAAATATATTTAAGACTAAAATAGATGGTTTTTTAGCTGCCAAGGGGATAAGGGGCTACGGGGAGAGGGCAGGGATATGGACCTAGGTATGGTTAGTATAGTAAGACCTGAGTGATCTCCTGGACAAGTGTCGATCGCCTGGAATGGGGTCGGAGAGGAATTTCCCGGATTTTTTTCCCGAATTGGACCTGGGTTTTTATCCGGTTTTTTGCCTCCCCCAGGAGATCACGAGGTTTTTGGGGTGGAGAGGGGTGATAGCGGTATAAAGGGGAGGGTAGTGTCTTGTGTTCTGTGTCTTGTGTCTACTGTTTGTGGGTAAGTGTGTCTGTTTAGTGTTCAGCCATGAGCGAATGGCGGTGCGGGCTCGACGGACCTGGTGGTCTACTCTCGCACCTACTTTCTATGTTTCTATGTTTCTATGTTTCTATGTTTCTAAAAATCGGACTACTGAACTGTATTTACAACTTGACTGCCACAAACATTGGCAGGAAGATACAAAGAGCAAAGTGACACTGGGCAGAATCTGGCATGGCTTGGGAGATCCAGATACATACTGGAAATAAGAAGATAATTTATCATTGAGAATCTTTATCATTGTATGTGTTTTCCTATCCACAAGCTATCATGCTTCTGAGCCCATATGATTCCTTCCTGCAAAACTCATTCAAACATCTATAGGTAGTCATGAGAATGGTAGCTTATTGCCTCAACAACTTGTACTCTGTACCATTGACTCAGAGACATGCATTCATCCCATTTTAGCAGCTGGGGAATTCAAATTCAAGCTGTTAATAAAAATCTGGAACTACAACAAGTAAAACTAGTTTCTGTAATGGTAACCATGAAATGAGTGGGCCGTTTAAAAATAACAACTGGTTTATTAATATATCTCGGGTAAGTAATGCTATCAATGAGTGCTTCCAAATCTAGCAATCCTAATTGGGATGAATATTACTTGCTGGCATTGCTTGTGGCATCCAATAAATTAAAAAAAAGAGAAATACTAACTGGAGTACATCAATTTTGCAACATCAGTAGTTAATGTGGTTGAGTAAACAGGAGACATATGGAACTGCAGATAATGGAATCTTGCAGAGAATACAAAATCTGGAGTGATGTCGCGGGTCAGGCAGCATCTCTGGATGACAAGGATAGGTGATTGATTGTTTGGTGTAGGAGGGAACATCAGATGCTGGTTTACACTGAAGATGGACACAAAATGCTGGGGTAACTCAGCGGGACAGGCAGCATCTCTGGAGAGAAGGAATGGATGATGTTTTGTGCCGAGACCCTTCTTCAGACAGTATACATCAATGGGACGAGTAAATGGTGTTTTTGTTTTTAAACAGTTTTTAGCTACTTTGAATCAGTTTATTCACAGATCAAGATGGGTCAAATCATCTCTTTCTACATTGTAAGCTTCTATGATTTGGTGCACTTATGATTTGGTGCAATTATATCTGACTAATGCAATTCTAAGTACATTGAAACTGTGCCAAGATACCATTTTTATATATAATCAAAGAATAATTTGAAATATAGGTCTGAATATTGTTGGGCACTACTTAGTCAGTTTGTTGGTCAATGTGCCTCCAGCTATCTTTTGCACCAGAGTTGGAATAGTTAATCCAAAGTTATATATTAATTTAAACAGCAGAACCTTTTCTAGCCACTGTTAATTGAACCCATATGGAAGTTGTTTTAAATACTTTTTGCCAGTTCCCTCCTTGGCATCCAAAGTGTAAAAAACTCATGGCACTAATTAATCCATGTGATTTTCACAGATAATCATTAGCTATATTTAACCTTATTTAGTTTAGGTCTACGCCTCACAATGTACTTCCTTTTACAAGCACTTTACCTGTATAATTGAGTGCTATATTGAAATGTTAACACAAGCACATTGTGGCTCAACGTCCAGCAAGCAAGCTGCCAAATTCACATACAATGAAATTATGGATCTATTGGCCATAGATTTATGCCCATAATAGTTGGTAAATCATGGGCATCTGTGAATTTCATGTTGGTGCAGCTGGCTATTTTGAAAATAGTGTTTTAATTGGTGTTATGTCGAGGCTAATAATCCATACAGGATTTCAGCATTTAAAAAAATCCATCCTGTATTATGCACCATTACATAATATTTATTTCCATAAATATATTTTGTCGAAAAGAACATTCCAAAAATAGAGATGGAATCCAAGGAACAAAATTAAATGAATTCATTTTATTCTAGAATGCTTTCAATTAAAAGAGTCCAATGTTTATTGGGGTGTATTTCTGAAAGCAGTGTTCTGGTTGGGAATATCCACACTTCCCAAAACAGCAAAGAATCTTAATACCATAAAGTGCTGGCGTAGCTCAGGGGTCAGGCAGCATCTATTAAAAACATGGATAGGTGATGTTTCAATTCAGGTCCCTTCTTCTGACTCACAAAGTGCCGGGTCAGAACTCTTCTTCAGAAGGGTCCCGACCTGCAACGTCACCTAACCATGTTCTCCAGAGATGCTACCTGATTCATTGAGTTACTCCAATGCTTTGTGTCCTTTTGTGTGTAAATTAACATCCACAGTTTGTTGTTTCTATTTCTAGTCTTCGGAGCATTGCAGAATCACATCATAATATCGAGGCTTCTACATGATGGCATGTCGGTCACGGTGCTCAGTAACTGTGGCTCTGAGTCCGAGCTCTTCACTATGGAAACGGGGGTAAAACAGGGATGCATCATTGCACCCACACTGTTTGTCGTCTTCATTGCTGCCATACTTCACCTCATTGATGAAGAGCTGCCACAGGGGATCCCAATCCTCCACAGAACTGACGGTGGGCTCTTCAACCTTAATAGGTTGAAGGCCAAGAGCAAAGTCAGTAACATTGTCATCATGGAGCTTCAGTGCGTGGACGACTGTGCCATTGCAGCACATTCTGCAGAAGACCTCCAGGGCATCCTGAATGCCTTTGCCAAGGCATACAGAGCCATAGGCCTAGCCTTAAATATCAAGAAGACCCAGGTCCTATATCAACCTCCACCCAACTAGCCGTCTACCCAGGCCACTATAAAAGTAGACAACACCACTCTTGAAAACATTGACGACTTTCCCTATCTTGGCAGCATTCTTTCATCAAAAGCTAATATTGACTCTGAGGTCAACCATCGCCTGAGTTGTGCAATCTACACAGTCAGTCTACACCAGACTCAGGAAAAGAGTCTTTGATGACCAAGACCTAAAGGCACAAACAAAACTGCTGGTCGACAGAGCCGTTGTCCTCTCGACCCTGTTGTATGGAGCCGAGTCATGGACCACCTAC
Source organism: Amblyraja radiata (assembly GCF_010909765.2). Taxonomy (NCBI): domain Eukaryota; kingdom Metazoa; phylum Chordata; class Chondrichthyes; order Rajiformes; family Rajidae; genus Amblyraja; species Amblyraja radiata. The sequence continues at coordinate 71,589,345 of NC_045961.1, forward strand.
AGCAGGCACCTGCGAGCCCTGGAACAATGCCATCAAAGATCCTTACGAAAGATTCTGAGGATCAGCTGGGAGGACAAATGCACCAACATCAGCGTTTTGGAGGAAGCCAACATGACCAGCATCACCACTCAATAATGCAGCACCAACTTCGATGGACTGGCCATGTTAACCGCATGTCCAATACATGTCTCCCTAAACAAATCCTGTACTCTCAATTGAAGGAAGGTCGGCGAGCCCCCGGCAGGCCAAAGTAATGCTTCAAGGACAACATCAAGAACAGTCTGAAGAAATTCCAAATCACATCGAGCAACTGGGAGCACATTGCACTGGACAGGCGCTCCTGGAGGAAATCCATGCAGCAAGGAGCTGCATGTCACGAAATGAAACTACGCCGTGTCGCAGAGACAAAGTAACAGCACCGTAAGGAGAGAGAGAAAAGGGGGCTCGACGACTACCAACCACCACCAGTCCCCATTGCCCACGTTGCACCAAGGTGTGTGGATCGCGGATCAGCCTCTACAGACCTATGGAGAGGACTAGACAGTCATACTCGTTTCGAGTAACCGACGAAGAAGTAGACAGAATCACCACCCAGGTCTCAGTTTGAACGGCATGGCTTTTTGTCAGACTGGGAACACTCCACGTGAAATAAAATATGTAATGACACCTTGAAGCTGGCTGGTTGAAAGCTAATATGCTGTTATTTCATGGAATCATACCGCACAGAAACAGATCCTTCGGCCCTCCTAACCATGTTGATTGTCAAATATCCTTCTGCATTCTTCTACACAATCCCATTTTATTCTTCCTCTACTTCCATCAACTCCTCTCAGATTCCACCACTCACCTACACATGAAGGACCAAATACAGTATACAATTTTATTTCGGAGTCACGTGAGGGACTACTTGAAGAACCCCGCCAGGACGCATGCGTGTCATATCGCTACACGCATTGCAACAAGTCACAGCAAGGGGGAACAACGTTCCCCTAGCGGCAAAATTTGAAAGCCAGGAACAGCAGGTAAGGAGACTCTGCGTTCCAGAATTTGAAAGTCGGGAACAGCAGGTAAGAAGACTCTGCGTTCCTTCCACTTACCTTTTAGGTGGAGACATGGACCGGATCCATGAAGGCTGCGGGAGAGCTGGCGGGGGAGAACCGCGGAGTTGCGGGCAGCCAGCAGAAACAGCAGCAGCCGACGGCACGGGAATCTTCTCAATTGGAGTCAGCTGTGCCCGACTTCGCTCCCGCTACGGCGAAATCCATTTCTCGGCCGGGCGGGAAAGCGAAGAGAAAGACCCCACGAATGCCGGACTCAGATGAGTCGGACTTTGAGGAGCCACGAGCGGCCAGTGCCCGTGAGCACCGGGGCCGGTTCGAGCGGACGGGGCAGTACAAGCAGCCGGGAGCGGCTAGTGCCCGAGAGCACTGGAGCCGGTTTGACCGGCTGCATGACGAGGAGCAGCCGCGAGCGGCCAGTGCCCGTGAGCACGGGGGCTGGTTAGAGCGGTTGCTCCAGGAGATCCTCCAAAGTGGCAGACTCCGGGAGAGGGAGGCTAGCCACAGTGGGCACCCAATAAGCCCCACAGCGGTACCCCTTGCGGGGCTGCATAGTGTCTCCTCCTCGTCAGAGGAGAACACGGAGGATCTGTTCTGGGTAGACTCTGAACGGGTCACAGAACCACATACCCCCAGTAGCCCTGGGGTGAAATAAGGCATGCTGGATATGGTGAACCAATTCTTCCAGCCAGACCTAACCGGGGAAGACCTGGAGCCCAAAATTGCAGCCAGTGTGGACTATTTGTCTAGTAACAAACTACAGACACAGGCTATGTCTGACGCCATTGCACGGCATTTACCCCCAGGTAACTGCAAGGCATTGCAAGTGCCTAGTGTTAACCAGTGTATCTGGAGACATATGGGGACAGGTATCCGCAATACTGATCTCAAAATCCAAAACGTGCTCAAGGTATTGACGGCGGGAAGTCAATAACAGCAGCAGACGGGGTGGAACGACGTTCACCCGTAGCGACAATTTTAACCTGGACCTGCAGGTAAGAGCTGCGGTCTTTTTATGTTTTTACCATGCTGATTGCAGGTGGAGAAACCAACGGGCTGCGACAAAGCTGGTGGGCTAGATGGGATCAGCTGTGCCCGATGTCGCCTCCACACCGGCCATATCCACTCCACGGAAGGGCAGTAAGGACAAAGCTGGAGAAGGAGGACCGCGGAGCAGCGGGCAGCCAGCACCAGCCAGCGGCACTCGGATCACCGATAGTGGGATCAGCTGTGCCCAATGTCGCCTCCGCACCGGCCAGATCCAGGCTAGACACAAAACAAACAAGGTCGTGGACTCAGAGGAGTCCGACTTTGAACAACCGCGGGCGGCCAGCGCCCGAGAGCGCAGGAGCGGGATGGAGCGGTGTATGGAGCTTTGCTCCAACGTGACAGACTCGGGGAGATGGAGTGAGGTCACTGTGGGCCCTATGATCAACCCACAGCAGTACCTCTTGAAGGGCTGCACAGTGCTTCTACCTCATCAGAGGGGAGCACTGCGGGTCAGTTCTGGGCTGACCTGGAAGAGGGGTCCGCAGAAGGAAAGACAAGTGTGCAGGGGGTGCAGGAATAAGAGAACCTGCGGGGACCTCCAACGCCAACCAAACCGAAAACCCAGACCCAGCGCGACAACAGCAGCGAAGAACCTACAAAAAAGTAAACCTGCCACGTAACTATGGAGGTAGGTGGGTCTGGTTCCCTACAATATACAGGGAGCACGGAGATTGGGTGGAGATTACACTCTTTTCTGAATGCATGGAGCATGATAACAACCGATACTTACATCTAAAGCAGTATCCAGGGATATACAATAGAGTTTATACACAAGTACAGCCCTCCAGTTCAACATATACTGAACCGAATGTTCGTGCCTTCTGATAAAGGAAAATCAAAAGCGCAAGCTGAACTGAAGCGGCTTTACATAAAAGGTGTAATTGAGAAAACTCAACACGAACCATTAGAATTCGTGTCCAATATATTTATCAAAAACTAAAAAGATGATGGTTATCGCATCATCATAGATCTGACAAAATAGATACCTTTGTTATTGCTTAACAATTAATTTCCAAAGGTTACTTCAAGGGCCAGCATCGATTTAAAAGATGCTTACTATTCAGTGCCTATACGAGGTGACCACAGATGTTACTTAAAATTCAACTGGATGGGACAACGCTGGCAGTATAAAGCACTGCCAAATGGTTTATCATCAGCCCCAGGCTGTTCACAAAAATTTTGAAACCAGCCCCAGCGTTTCTACGGAAATGTACACACATGGTCATGGCATATTTAGATGACATACTCATTGTGGGCAAAACTTTGGAATTGGCCAAACAAACTGTCACAGCCACAAAAAAGTTATTTGGAAAACTGGGATTCATTTTCATCCAGTTAAATCTAAACTAACGCCTTCCACTACTATGGACTATCTGGGGTTTCACCATTGACTCAGTTCACATGTCGGTGACTCTGCCTAAGGGAAAGGTTAGAGATTTAATAGAGGCTTGCAATAACCTCACTGACATCAGCAAACCATCCATCAGATTGGTAGCAAAAGCAATTGGCATAATGATGGCTGCCTTTCCAGCCACACAATTTGGACCTCTAGATTACCAAAACTTACAGAGAGCAAATAGTAAGACATCTGTCGTTATACATGGGGAAAACGAATATCCTAAGAGGCAATGAAAGGCACATTTTTGGTCAGCCACTAGCAACCACACCAAGAGTGACGGTCCAGACCATCTCAAGATGGCTGAAACAGGTGCTAACACAGGCTGGGGTGGATACTAATATTTTAAAATCTCTTTCCACCAGGGCTGCAGCTACATCGGCAGCAATACAGTTGGATGTACCAATGGACCAAATCCTCAAGGCAGCAGGATGGTCTGGAGGGGAAAACATTCCAATTATTTTATAATAAACCAGTGATGAAACCTGGAACGTTTGCAGAAACAATTTTAAGTTCTGTAAATTAATTTAAACCCATGAAAAGGGGTTATAAATTTGTGTTAACAAATTTTATGATTTCAATGTCGAATTCATGTCCAAATTATGTTAACACAATTCCTCCCACAGTCAAGGCAGACGTGATGCATGGACTCGTTTCCACGGCATGAAATCACAGAGCTTTAAAATCTTCACGTAGTCACTCACGTGACTCCGAAATAAAATAGTAAGATTAAACGAGAACTTACCAGTTTGAAGTTTGATCTGTATTTTATGAGGAGTTACGATGAGGGATTACGTGCCCTCCGCTCCCACCCTGATCATATACTTAACTGGTATCTCTTCTCTAATCTTACTATGTTTAGTCATTACAGTTATCTGTGATTTCACACCGCTGCTTTGAAGAATGACACGCATGCGTCCTGGCGGAGTTCTTCACGTAATCCCTCATCGTAACTCCTCATAAAATACAGATCAAACTTCAAACTGGTAAGTTCTCGTTTAATCTTACTATTAACCTACTTAACTGCACATCTTTTGAATCGGTTGGAGAGACCACAATATTACAAGGATAATATGCAAACTTCTGGATCAGCACTGTCACAAACAGCACTGTCAGAATCAAACCCTGGTCCCTGGGGCTGTGAGGCAGCCCACTGTTACACCGAATGGTTTGATCAATCTACAGCTACTCTTAACCCCATGCACACCTCGTTGTTAAAAGAAGAAATAGAAGCTCTTTTCCAGTTTTGATATTTTCCATGTTTTATATGTTACTTTCAGCTTATTTATTTTAATTGGGTGACTCCCACAGGTAGAAAAGGGCTACGTTTGTGTATTAGTTAAGTTACTGGGCTAGCAGCCAATGTTCAGAGCCATTGATTCAGAAACATGAATTTGAATCACACCAAGACGGCTGGAGAGTTAAATTCAAGTATTTGAATATATTTGGAATTAAAGAAAATATTCTGTTCTTTGTCACAGAATATATGTATAAACTAGATTGTCATAAAAAACCTTTGTGGTTCATTTAACATCCTTTCTCTTTCTGGCATATATGTGATTCCACACCCAGCAATGTGGTTGATGGTAACTAATGCGTTCTGAGAATTTAAAACCAACTCATTGTACGTGACCAGCAAGTTTAAGATTATTGAGTTAGTGACAATAGATGCAAGTTAGGAGATGGTTAATATAATTTTGGATGACATTAGGTTCACAAAATCTGACCAGATTTGCATTGGAATAAATTCAGATCTTCCCCTATGTTTGCGTGGGAATATCTTTAAACAAGGGCTTCCTCCGTGATTCCACCGCCCACCTTCCTGACATTATCTCAGTCAAAGGTACACAAAAATGCTGGAGAAACCCAGCGGGTGCAGCAGCATCTATGGAGCGAAGGAAATAGGCAACTTTTCGGGCCGAAACCCTTCTTCAGACTGATGGGGGGTGGGGGGGAGAAGGAAGGAAAAAGGGAGGAGGAGGAGCCCGAGGGCGGGGGGATGGGAGGAGACAGCTCGAGGGTTAAGGAAGGGGAGGAGACAGCAAGGGCTAGCAAAACTGGGAGAATTCAACGTTCATGCCATCCGGACGCAAGCAACCCAGGCGGAATATGAGGTGCTGTTCCTCCAATTTCCGGTGTTGCTCACTCTGGCAATAGAGGAGACCCAGGACAGAGAGGTCGGATTGGGAATGGGAGGGGGAGTTGAAGTGCTGAGCCACCGGGAGTTCAGGTAGGTTATTGCGGACTGAGCGGAGGTGTTCGGCGAAACGATCGCCCAACCTCCACTTAGTCTCCCCGATGTAAATCAGCTGACATCTAGAGCAGCGGATGCAGTAGATGAGGTGCTCTACTCATTATCTCAGTCAATACTGTCTGTTCTTCTCCAATCACAAAGGAAACACAACACCCAGTTATTTAAATATTTGTGTTGTGACTAACCAATCATACGCTTCCAAACATTGTGTTCCCACATTGCAGACAGTTCAGCCCCTGTCCCACTTAGGAAACCTGAACGGAAATCTCTGGTGACCTTGCGCCCCACCCAAGGTTCCCATGTGTCGCCAGAGGTTTTGGTCACTCGCCTGGAAAGCCTCGACCGAAGCGTGAGCTGCATCTACTGACTAAAGATCCTACAGGATCTTTGCTACCGACGAAATAATCGCAGGAACATAGAAGAAGCCTCAATTATGCTGAAACCACTTTTGACCATTAGGGAGAGTGACCAAAACCTCCGGGAACCTCATGGAAACCTTGGTGGGACGCAAGCTCACCCGAGGTTTCCGTTCAGGTTTCCTAAGTGGGACAGGGGATTTCCACTACAAGCAATATAACAAAAGTGAAGACACAGTCACTCATTGATAACATGAAAGAATAAAACCACAACTTATCCATAAAGAGCAGACAAAGAGCAGACAAAGCTCTTCCTCACAGTCAGCATCAAAATCTACTGTCTCATTTTGCATCACACTAATGCTGGAGCAACGGTGAACATATTTCACAAAAGAATGAACTTTTCTTTTAAAATTATAACCACGATTTTCCTTGCTACCAATAAATGCCTATTCGACTGTGTGACAACCAAGTCAACGTGCTCGGCAGAGCCCTTCCACCATCAGATGTGCATCAACACTACTCCAGCCACCTTTGTCATTTTACACCAGAAAATGTACATGGTGCATTCAAATTCTGAGACTTTGTTTCAGATTGTGAATCAAATCTTGCTCTATGCACTATGCCTATTGCTCTATGCACTAATGCATGAATCACAATGGGAATCGTGATAGCAGAAAATATGCAGAATTGTAGAAATAATAAGTTTCATTGAGGATTGTAAGCTCATTGGCATGTTTTCCTGAATCATGGGTAAAATAAATTCTGCATCAGAAATCCGTGAGCTCAGTTTGCTTCAGAATTTTTTTTTGCTTTTTAAACTAACAGCCTCTGAAAAAATAATGGCTTGGGTATTCAAACAGGTTGGATTCAGTGAATGTTACCCATGACGCGACACAGAACACAGGAAATAAAGTGGTATGAGCTACCCAGAAAATATTTTCAAGCAAGTCATTAAGCTGCAAAGCTCCTGCTTGTTCTTTTAGGAAGTCACTTATTAAGAATCAACATCACAAGTGCCAAGCTGGGCCTTAAACTTTTGGTTCTTTTCCAATCAAGCAATCAACATCCAGACATGGTCTTACTTTGGGAAGTACATGCCTGGAATGTTAGCAAGCTATGTGCAAAGAATGCCCCCAACAGTCTTGATGTTGATTGCATTAATACGTTTGAGTGGGTATAGAGTGCAAATGATTGAAAGTGCTTCCAGATCTTGGTCGTCAACAATGCAGGCACTGTTCTCCAATCTGATGGTCATTTTATTGCCAGAGGATGTGGTGCAGGAAGACGGAACAGTGCCAAGCTCTGTCTAATGGTTGCGAATAGAGTCTGGCCCATATCTTGGATTCCGATGAGTGGGAAATGAAACACAGATGGGTCAGATGGGCATAGAGGGGGATTACAGGTCAAGCCAAGGAATTGGAATATATAAGGAGCCTATGAGGTACAGAATGGTGCATTGTTAATGTGAATGGACAGGAGAAAACAATCCAACCCTTGTCAGCCACTGTGAACATACAAGTCACTTTACAGATGACTTTAGTCTATCACATCGTTATTGTAGCTATGGGCAGTTTGATGTCAGAATCAGCATGACAGTCTTTAAAGTGCCAGGAGCATCATTTGTTATCTACCCCAAATAGCTCCTGCAGAAACATTTCAGAAGTGAAAGAAACGTTTTGATGCACAAGACCCTCACAATGCTTGCGACTGTGGGGCACATTGCATCTATTGTCAGCACCAGAAGATGAAAGGATTGCTCGTGAATTATTTAAACTGTGTTCTATTCTAAACCAAAGTAAACCCAGTTTTTCATCACAGTGAATACATCTAGTTTTGCTTGTTTACAAAGTACAAGATGTTAGAAGGGGATATGAAGAAACTTAGCACTGAAACTAATTGGATTGTTTTCTTTCAACTGAGCTACATTAACTTCAAAATATTCATCAAACACACCAATGGCAATGATGCATACATAACCTGTCTTCGGGGCTAGAAATATCTAGCAGCTCTTCTCTCATTTCATTGATAACTGTAATTTATTTCCAAGTCCACCCCCTCCTCTCCTGAAGGTGCTGATTTTTGCTGGGCTTGGTTCCACAATGTTTTGCAGGTGCTGACAAGCCACCAGTGCCTTATCTGTGTCCATCATTCACATGTGAGCTCAGACAGTAAATGCTGGTAGGTTGCCTAACCGTGCAAAGACCAAGCCAATCCTTTACCTGATACCCACATGCATGTACCTTCCAGTAGGGGTCAGTAGTGAGCAATTAGAGATATAGAATAGAATGTATTTTCAATGCCTAATTCAGCAGATACTAAAACCAATCTTTGTACTTTTCCTGCTACTTTTGAAAAGATCAGCTGACTCGTAACAAAATAAGGATCGAATACATATTTTGTTTTTAATGCGTATTTCAGGGATCGAACATTGCTAGTGAGTATTTATTGCCCATCCCTGATTGCCGTGAGAAGGTGGTGGTGAGCTGCCTTCTTGAAGTGCTGCTACCCTTATGATGAAGGGACTTGCATAGTGCTGTGCTGTTGCACTGGGAAATTGTCAATGATGGGATTGAATGTAGCAGTACCTGAGTAGCATGCTGATCCATTTCAAGGGGCACTTAAGAGTCAACCATATGAAATAGGTCTGGATTCATATATTGACAAGACCATGTAAAGATAGGGACGCAGGAAACTGCAGGTGCTGGAATCTTGTGCAGAACATGAGCTACTGGAGGAACTCAATGGGTCAGGCAGCATGTCTGGAGGATGTAGATAGGCAAGGTTTTGGGCCGGGACCCTTCTTCAGACTTCAGCACATTGTGTTCTATAAACAATGTAAGGATGGCTGGTTTTCACTTATGAAGGACATCAGTAAATTTGATTTGATTTTCATTTGCTGACAATCCCGTAGTTTTTCAAGGTTATCATTGGGAATAAGGTTATCGTTGGAGTATGTATAGATCTGTTTTTCTCCTGTCCCACCACTCCTCCCTCTTTCCACTTCTCCAACACCCCACCAAGAGCGAACAAGACCTGGACAATCTTAACAATGAAATAAATGCCACGAGGTAATCCCTATCTTCTACAGATAGGGGAGGGGTGTTCTAGGGCCAGTATAGGAGCCTGGCAGTAGCTGGGTGTGATTATCTCCTCCATGTTTAAAGATCCCTCAATGCAGAAATAAATATCATATCCTCACAAAAAACATCAGGGTGGGATACATAGAAACATAGAAAATAGGTGCAGGAGTAGGCCATTCGGCCCATCGAGCCTGCACCACCATTCAATATGATCATGGCTAATCATTCAACTCGGTATCCTGTACCTGCCCTCTCCATACCCCCTGATCCCTTTCGCCACAAGGGCCACATCTAACTCCCTCTTAAATATAGCCAACGAACTGGCCTCAACTACCTTCTGTGGCAGAGAATTCCAGAGATTCACCATTCTCTGTGTGAAAAATGTTTTCCTCATGTCGGTCCTAAAGGAATTCCCCCTTATCCTTAAACTGTGACCCCCTTGTTCTGGACCTCCCCAACATCGGGAACAATCTTCCTGCATCTAACCTGTCCAACCCCTTAAGAATTTAGTAAGTTTCTATAAGATCCCCCCTCAATCTTCTAAATTCTAGCGAGCACAAACCAAGTCTATCCAGTCTTTCTTCATAATTGTATGCCAACCTGTGAGGGGTTAGATGGGGGATTAATGGTAATTTGCGCTGCTTCACTTGATTGTTGATAACCACTGGAGTGTGAATGAGATCTTCCCATAGCGTTTCACATATCTCAGTGATGATACCCTTGGAAAACTTGCACCTGAATATGTATTGTGTAGAAAGGAACTGGAGATGCTGGCTTATACCAAAGAAAGACACAAAGTGCTGGAGTAACTCAATGGGTCAGGCAGCAACTCTGGAGAAAAGGGATGGGTGACGATTCAGGTCAGGACGCTTCTTCAGACCTGTAAATATATTGTTCATTAGGGATGTTTAAGGAGGAACCGCAGATGCTTGAAAATCGAAGGAAGACAAAAATGTCCTGAATCAGCCACATCGAAGCTATGGACACACCAATGCCGCAACTTCCTTAGAAAGCATAAGAAGTTTGGCAAGTCCCCAACAACCATCACCAACTTCAACAGATGTGTTGTAGAAAGCATTATACCGAGATGCTTCCCAGCATGGTTTTCCTTCCAACATGAGAGTTGTGTACAAAGCTCAGACCATCACACAAACCAACCTCCCTTCCAAGGACTCCATCTACATTTTAAACTACCTCGGCAAGACCACCAGCATAATTAAAGACCTGTCTCATCCTGCTCATTCCATCTTTTCCCCTCTTCCAACAGGCAAGAGGTACACAAGTTAGAAAACGATACCTTCAGATTCAGGGACAGTTTCTTCCCAGCTGTTTTCAAGCAACTGAACCATTCTCCAACCAGCTAGAATGCAGTCCTGTCCTCCCATCTACCTCATTGGGGATCTTTGAATTATCTTTATCACACTTCACCTTGCACTGTGTGGTACCCTTTATCCTTTATTTGTACACTGTGGGCGGCTTGATTGTAATCATGTATACTAATTTATTTGGTTGGATAGCACACAACAAAAGCTTTCCGCAGTACCTCGCTACACGTTACATTAATAATAAACTAAACTAAACTAAAACCAATGCAGTCGCACAAATGCTTCTCATTGCTCAGTAGCAAGATTGATACAAGAAAGTTTAAACTGAGTCTATGTACTTGCAATATTATTACAAGTAAGATTTTCATCATACCTGTACCTCACTGTATTTGTGCATCTATATTACTAAAAGTCTCATCTTGACCACTTCCTGTTGTTCTGTATATTGATTTTAGAAAAAACGCTGCCACTTACGGCTGTGATTATTGGCCATCTTACTCAGAGTCCCCCTCCGCTGCGCAGGACAAGAGGATTTTTCCCATCAATGAAAAATAAAAGTTATTAGTATTTTAAAAATGTTGAGATTCTCTCTCCTGAAGACCACGCCCCTTCCGGAGGGACTATAAAACCCGGAAGTGTGGAGGTGCCTCAGTTCTCTGCAAGATGGGGGTGCGAGAGGTCGCAATTCTCAGTCTGAGTTGTGAATAACACTGAACACATGTCTACTAAACTGAGTGGTTTTACTGACCTGTCAGTGCCCTTAATGTGGCTTGAAAATGTAGTTTGAAAATGCTAAAGCTTTGTTGCTTTTGGTTTGAAAGTGCTGAAGCTGTGTAGCCTTTGGTATGAAAGTGCTGAGGCTGTGTTGCCTTTGGTTTGAAAGTGCTAAAGCTGCCTTGCCAAATTAAAGCTGCCCTGCCTAATTAAAGCTGCCTTGCCTAATTAAATTTGCCTTGCCTTCTATATATAATTAAACGTTTAATCTTGACCACTTCCTGTTTGCGCTGTATATTGATTTTAGAAAAAACGCTACCATGTACAGCTATGATTTTTGCCCATCTTACTCGGAGTCCCCCTCCACTCATCAGGTGCTGAGGAAAAATAAAAGAGTTATTAGTGTTTAAAGAATGTTGAGATTCTCTCTCCTGTCAATCACGCCATGAAGGCCACGCCCCTTCTGGTGGGTGGGGTGAGGGACTATAAAACCCGGAAGTGTGAGCTTGGCTCAGTGTCTGCAAGATGAGGGAGGGACTCGCTGTCTTTAGTGGCCTTGCACCCGGCTTGAAATGGTATGAAACTGCACTTGAATTTGGTGGCCTTGCACCCGTCTTGAAGTGGTATGAAACTGCACTTGAATTTGGTGGCCTTGCACCCTGCTTGAAATGGAATTTCAAGATATAGCCGCACGTCAACTGCCAGCCCACCAGCCGTGAGTGAGTGAGCTGCCAGCACAACAGGCTTGAGTGACTGAGCCACCAGCCCAAGAATCCATTTGGCCCAAAATGTCCATACTAGCACTCTGGAAACCTGTCCCTTCAGTGCACAACACCCATACCAGCGCTCCAAAAAGCCCCCCCCCCCCCCCCCCCCCCCCAGCCACCAATATTGGAATTGGTGGAGATGTGGAATATTGCGTTGGGGGACCAGCCCTCCCGTGTGATGCTGGGACCCAACGGGTCCCACTTTGTCTAGTATGATACTAGATACTTGACAAAGATTGCTCCTTTGTGCTCCATTTTCTGTTGGAATGGAGAAAGTGGGCAGTGCATAAATGTTAACGTCCTCAGATGCATGCCTAACATTGCAAGAGCATCAAAAGTAGGCTCACGTGAGCACAGCATGTAAATGTCAAGTTCAATTTGTGATGGGTGCAATTTCACCAGGAAATTATCATTAATGCAATCCACATTAGTATTTGCACATAGTGTGAAGAAATCCAAATTTTTGCTTAAGCCCTGTTATTAATAAACAATTCTATTTCCCTCCTTTTTCACACTGCTTTATTTTGCAATGCCTCATTTATTTAACCCAACACTACGTCGTCTTTGATTTTAGTGCAGGCATCACAGCCAGTATTAATTCCACTGTGTAATGTTTTCAACTGTTCACATGACTAGACTTTAAACGTCAAAGGCATAACAATAAGTATTTTTCTTTCAATGTAGTTGTTTCCTTTCAATGTTGCTGGAAACAATATTTTAGAATTGGAGATCCAATTCTAATACCAGGTTTTCCTCCTTGCATCCCCAAAATTACTTGCTACGCTCATATTGCAGACAAAACAATTACATTTTTGTCAACTCCAGATCCAGTTAACAAAGGAAGGAACTGCAGATGCTGGTTTACACTGGAGATATACACAAAATGCTGGAGTAACTCAAGGGGACTGGCTGAGGATGAGAAAGAATGAGTGATCTTTCGGGTCGAGACCTTCTTCAACCGAGGAAGGGTCTCGACCCGAAACGTCACCCATTCCTTCTCTCCAGAGATGCTGCTTGTCCCGCTGAGTTATTCCAGCATTTTGGGTCTATCATTAGTTACTCCAATGTTCTCCTGATCTATACTGCCCGCTGAGATCCTCCATATGCTTCATCTAATCCAGAATTCTGATGTCCACCTTCTATCCTGCACCAATTTCTCCTTCCCATGCACACTGCCCTCACTTACTTATGCCATCTTTAATTTCTCAGATTTATCACTTTTGTATTTAAATCTCTCCATTCCTCTTTATCATATTGACTTTCTCCAGCCACCCAACCCTATGAGTTAAGTGTGATTATCCATCCCACCCTCTATTTGTCCATACACTAACAACAAAGTCTTTAGATACCTAGGCCCCATGCTGAGGGTTTCAATCAAAAAACTATATAAAGGTCTAGGCTGAACACCTCCGCTGAGCCCGCCTAGACCTAAGTGATCTCCTGGCTACCAAACACTTTAATCCCTCTCCCATTCCGCAGTGGTATGCATATTGACTTCTTTAACTTCAAGTCACCTTAGCTTTCCCTCTCTCCCATCCCTCCCCATCCTAGTTCTCCGACTTGTTTTACTGTCCACCTGATTACCTTCCCCTCAGCTAACATTTTCCTTGATCTTAGTCCCTTTTGATCTCTTGCTTTCACGCCTTACCCTTCCATATATCTGTCTCCCTCTCCACTGACTCTCAGTCTGAAGAAGGGTCTCGACCTGAAACGTCACCCATTCCGTCCATCCAGAAATGCTGCATTTTTTAGAGATGGTCACCAGATGAGGTACTTTGTCAGTGACAAGAGATAACCATGAAGTGTTCCCAGTAGTGAAGCATTCATAACAGTGACCTGCATCTGTTGGGATTAAAAATCTGCTCGTTTCTGTGCTTGTACATATGCCCAGGAAGTTTGAAATCACAAACCGCCAAGCAGAAATCTTCAGGTCCACTCAAGGTAAGAGTTTCTAGAGCTGCAGAAAACCTGACCGCTTGCCTTTTGTCTCTTCTTGAAACCAGCTAACTAACCAGTCAATCAACTCTTCTAACTTTACCTCATTTAGCATGGCCTCTGCTTTACATTGTCAAGTGCTTTAGGCTGTTTTTCCCACCCTGAAGGAATTCTACATTTAAAGGAAAAACATATGTTCAAGTTGTTTTGTTAAAGGAACAGAATAATTTGTCAGAGGGGCTGTTTTACATTAAATGCAGGGATTTGTTTTCAGAACATCCACACTACAGGTTTTTAATGCTTGAAGACACTGAGTCACAGCTGAAAGGGAGCCCCAAGCAGATTTAATCATTGCTCTCAAAAGGAAGTTGAAAATATATCTGAAAAATCCCAAGTTTGTGGGGAAAGAGTTGAGGGATGAGACTGACTGTATTGTTGTGCACAATTGGCATAGATTCAATGGGCTGAATGGCCTCATTCTATGTTTAAATGATACCATAATTTTATTTTTGGATTAATAAGATCCAAGATGAAAAGGATTTTTGAGCTAGAACTATCCATCCATGTTCAATTGTCATTTCTGGGCACCTGCATATCAAGTCACAAGATATAACATCGAGAGAAAGTAAAATTAGTTTCATAATGTTATTGTTTTGCTTACCTAAGTCAAGGTTCAGCCCAACAACTTCAATGGTTATAATGACTCGGCTTGTTCCCGATGTCGGGGAAGTCCAGAACAAGTGGTCACAGTTTAAGGATAAGGGGGAAGTCTTTTAGGACCGAGATGAGAAAAGCATTTTTCACACAGAGAGTGGTGAATCTCTGGAATACTCTGCCACAGTAGGTAGTTGAGGCCAGTTCATTGGCTATATTTAAGAGGGAGTTAGATGTGGCCCTTGTGGCAAAAGGGATCAGGGGGTATGGGGAGAAGGCAGGTTCAGGATACTGAGTTGGATGATCAGCCATGATCATATTGAATGGCGGTGCAGGCTCGAAGGGCCGAATGACCTACTACTGCACCTATTTTCTATGTTTCTATGTTTCTATGAACACATGTTGATCTCCAGTGCAGAAATTCATTCTTCGGGATCAGTGCATTGCAGGAAGGGCAGCATTTATTGTTTAGTTTAGAGATGCAGCATGGAAAAGCCCCTTCAGCCCATCAAATCTACACTGGCCAATGATCACCCATTCGCACTAGTTCTATATTCTCCCATTTTCTCATCCACTCCCTACACACTAGGAACAATTATCAGCACCCAATTAAGCTACAAACCCACACACCTTTGGGATGTAGGAGAAAAACAGAGCACCAGAAGAAAATTAACTCGATCACAGGGAGAACGTGCAAACTTCACATAGACAGCACCCAAGATCAGATTGGAACTGGGTCTCTGGTGCTGTGCGGCAGTGGCTGCACCAATCACATCACTGTGCCAGTGGTATTATTTACCTTTAATTGTCTGAGAGAATGGTGGTGATGCTTGTCGTTTTGAGTTCTTCTGATGAAGGAGCTCCACAACATTGTTTAAGAGGGAGTTCCAGATCAGATTGGTATATAAGGATGGGGACCTGCTGTTGATGATTTATTCATGCATTTGCTCCCATTGTCCTTCTGGGCTCCCTGGACATGATTTTGAGAGCAACTGTCATGTTAGCCTGGGTGAGTAAAAGCAATGCATTTTGTAGATGGTACACCACGCAGCTACAGTGTCTTGTTGGTTCATGTATGCCGGTCAAGCAAGCTGTTTTGTCCTGGATGGCATAAAACTTCCAATTAAATAAATGAGGAGTATTTCACCATGATCTGCCTGATCCATATTAAAAACATGTTGAAAGTGTCAGGAAATGAGTCAATTACTGCAACATTTTAAGCCACCAAACTCCTCATGGAACCATATTATTCACATAGCTGATCCATGCATTTCTAGATTATAGTGAGCCAATGGATGCTGATTGTGGGGGTTCGATAATATTGTAAGATCTACCTGTTTTCTCGTATAGAAAATGATCATGAATCTTTCGTTTATTCGCATGAATAGATGCTGGATATCTGATATAAGCACAGAAAGTACTTGAAATACTCTGAAAGTCTGGTAGCTTCTTGGAGAGAGAAGCACAGTTAACATTTCAGGTCAATGATCCATCTTAACTGAAAAAGTGGGAAAACAATTATGTTTTAAGTTGCAGAGAAGGGAAAAGATGGAATGAACAGAGGGAATGTCTGTGATAAGATGGGGACCATGGCTGTCAACATTGTTTTCAATGATCTCTTGCTAATAGATGACTGAGAATAGTTACAAAGAGAGAAAGGTAAAATAAATGAAAAAATAATGTACTGGAACTGTGAAATGCAGAAACACACTTGCACTAGGAATCTCAAAATGGGCAAATGCTGGAAACACTTAGGCAATACCTAATGAGAGTGAAAATATGAGTTAATGTTACAGCGCCTTGAGTATTCTAGAAAGGCGCTATATAAATCCCATCCATTATTATTATTATTATATAGAGAACTGAGAGGTTTTGGAAGGAATCCCTGAATTTCAACATCTCAGCAACAGGAGGCATGACTGCTAATGGTGGATTGATTACACTGAGAGTTGTTCAGGGATGCAGAATTGGAGGAACACAGACATCTCGGAGGTTTATAGTGCTGAAGATTACAGAGATGGAGAGGTAGGTAAGATCATGGAACGTTTTCAAAAGAGGTATGAAAATATATGTAATTCCCTTAAAAATATTTGATTAAGTTGAGATTGAATTTTTAGGATTTGAAACTGATGCTGTTTCTGCATTTGGGAGAACCTCGGTTTATGGAATATAATTTTAGAGCAGGCTATTCCAAATAGAAGTTCAGAAACAACTCTACTCAAAATTGTGAAATAAATATAGAATTTCTTCTCACAAAAAAGCAGTAGATCTCAGCTCAAAGAAGTTCAGTTAAGGTCCTTAAGCATTAAAGATAGCTTTTGAAATGCATTCTGGAATTTGCTTTGGGGATTTTCATCAAAATCATCACAAAGATCAAGCTTCAACTATCCATAGTTAAATGGGCCCACTTATGCTCACTGAGTCCGCAAATTAAATGTCCACTTGGGTGAATTATGCGTAAGGAATTTTATCCTCGCAAGACTCAATCCATCATAGGAAAAAGAGAAGACCGAGGAATAATTTACTGGAAAATTCAAGCTGTAGCTAATTACAGAGTTTAGATTAAGCACACTCTACAAATTAAGCAATTTCTCATTGTCAATTTCATGTTTCCAGTAATACTAAGAAGGTATGCAAAACTCCTCCAGCAAAGTTGATAACATTGAGTGAAGAGGCATATTTAAAAGCTAAAGCTACCCAGAACTTAACTCGCAATAAATCACATGTTTAGAAATTCAATAGCATAATTTTATTTCAGAAAAGTGATGATCTTTCAGAGTGAAACACAATCATGAACATTTCTAGCTCATTTTGTGTTAATCGGGAAAAAATCAACCAGGCATATTCTGTTCTGAAGACTCCTTGAGTCGCAATGCACCGATCCTTTTTAAGTAGAAACTGACTCCTTTAGTTCGTGACAAATCTTCAGAAAAAATAACTGCCCTATCAACTTGCTTTTTTTGTGTAATATCCTCTGAACGTAACTGCAAAGGCTAGGTTCCACCCCCCAACACTAATAATTCCCTGAATTTCCTCCAAATATCATATCACCCACCCCCCAAACACCCACCACAATTGAGTCTTCTGATTCCTCTAACCCATTTACCCAATGATCCCATTATGCTTCTAATGGAGACCCTGAAATCCAAGACCCTCCTTCTCTGCCCATTCTGGTGTCCACTGCCATCCTCAATCATTGAATCATTGTAACTAATCTACAATCATTCTTCAGCTCCTTCCCCAATCCTTGGACCTACATGAACCACCCATTAATCCACTAATCTCCCACTGACCCATTTGGTAATTCCTCGCTACAGCTCGCCAGATACAAAACAAATCCTCATTATTCCTCGCCTTTTTATCCCATTCAAAATAAAGGCCTTAATTGGTCATTTCATAACTGCCCCTCCCTTCTCTCCAATCCTTTCACCCACCCATGGTTCCAGCAGAACATTCTTAATGTGTTCAAGTAGTGCTCAAGGCAACTAAAACTTGCCAAATGTTTAGTTTAGTTTTAGACATACTGCACAGAAACAGGCCCTTCAACCCATCAGGTCCGTGCTGACCAGTGATCCCCGTACACTAGCACTATCCTACATACTAGGGACAATTTACTATTTTTACTGAAGCCAAATTAACCTACACACCTGTACGTCTTTGGAGTGTGGGTGAAACCGGAGTACCCGGAGAAAACCCACGCGGTCACGGGTAGAACATATAAACTCCTTACAATTAGCACCAGTAGTCAGAATCAAACCTGAGTCTCTGGCGTTGTTAGGTAGCAACTCTACTACTGTGCTGCCAGTGTGTGGATGGGAATGGTGAATGAAATGCAATGGAATTAAAGTGGCTGACAGCTTCCCCTTCCTGTACCAGTGCAGTGCATACGTTTGGCAATAATCTTTCAAACAACGCAAGGTTTAAATAATCAAATCTGCACTCCAAAAGTTGAGAGATCGATGGCTATTTCAATTGCACATTATTTCAGACTTCTACTCGAATAATAACATTGCTGAAGTAATCATAAGATATTGTCGAAATTACCATTTAACCACCAGTTTAAAACATCCTGTTTCAGGGAATGTGACCTTTGTAAAACAGTTGTACACTAGCCATCACAAGGTGACTTTTGCTGGAATGCGGGTTTATGTTCTGTAGTCTAGAGGCCAAAGTGTGCAAGACAGCGTCTACTTTATATTCTGGAAGCACTGAGGACTCTCAGTCAGAAGGATAGTCCGCACAGCACAGAATGGGCAGAGGGATATACTCCTCCCACACAGGGCTGAAAATTTGTTCCTGGCCTTATTAACCCAAGTCAAGATTACAGGCAACTATTATAAATTATATTATTGCTACGCAAATATTAGAATAGAATGCAGCTGGCGGTGAGGAAGCCATTCATCAGCCATCAGCTACCCTCCTGTTGTACGCAATTGCCTCTCGATGTTTTTTGTTTAACCCGGCATTGAGAACTCTTAGTCCGAAGACTATTCAACACAGCATGGATCAAGCAGAGGGAGGGACCCCTCCCCACACACGGCTGAAAGATTGCTTCTGGTGAACAGCTGCAAGTATGTTCTCTGGAGGTTCCAGCTGGCTTGATTTGCCAGGCACAAATCCCATTGATCTAGTTCCGTTCTAGCTCTCTGTTCTCATAGTTCAAAGAACAACAAGGTCTGTAAAGAAATTACTGCCATATTGTTCAATCGTCAACTACATGCATTACATTCAAATATAATTAGGAACACGTTAGGAAAAACAGCTCAATGGAGATAAGCCTTTTCACTGAGTACAGTTTTTCAATGGGAGCTTAGCACCAATTGCAGATAAAAATGATTAAGCATTTGTTAACATTGCCTTTGAACTCCAACCGAACATGTGGTGGAGCATTTTTCTGTTCAAATTAATAACATCCTGGGACAAAACTATTTTTTGCCAGCATGTTCCGAGGATGGATTAAAACTGGTTCAATGCATTAGAGTGATTTTTACAAGTGCACGGATAAAGCTAAAGTCTCAGTTTATTTCTGCTGCATATAATAAACCTGATGTAATTTTAATAAAGGAAGAAGAAAGATCCAATTGGAAAATGACTAATGATAGCCTACGTTAAGAATATAAGAAAATATGTGTTTTTTTAAGCCTCTTGAAACTGTTCCACAGATTAATACATGTGAATGATCTTATCCCAACTACTTCCATATGCCTTTATGAGTCTTAATATATTCCGCCAGCAAAAAATCTATTAACTTCAGACTTAAATTTATCAATTGAGCATCTACTGCTTCTTATGGGAGGAAATTCCACACTGTATTACTGCTTTGAGTGAAGGATTGTTTATTAACCCCTTCCAATGGCTTGTTTCTCATCATAAGGTTTAGTGTCTGATCATGTTTTGGGCAAGTGTTACCAAACAGCAAAGATAAAAGCTGTCTTCCATTAATTCTAATCTAATTTCTAAAAGCTCAATCAATCACCTCTCAATTGATAGTTTCCGGGGAATAATGTCTTAATTGTACTATTTAACCATATCATTGTTATTTAACCATTGCAAACCTGGTGATATAACATCAGTTTATTTTATTTGATTCCTTCAATGCCAATACATCATTTCCAGGATACTGTCAGGAATATGCATCACCCTATTAAGAAATTAAAAATCGCAGACCACAAGCCCATGACCAACCCTGTCTTTGGTTAGCCATTCATTGATCATTTTATGTATTTCTGTAGGTAACGCTGAACTCCACCTCCAGCTCGACAACTCCACTGGGTGCATGGTGCACACCTTAGCTGCCTAGTTTCAACATAAATCCAAGCTGGCAAATGTTCCCGATGTTGGGGGAGCCCAGAACTAGGGGACACAGTTTAAGAATTGAACGGAAATGAGGAAAAACTTTTTCACACAGAGAGTTGTGAGTCTCTTGGAAGTCTCGTGGAGGCTGATTCTCTGGATGCTTTCAAGAGAGAGCAAGACAGAGCTCTTAAAGATAGTGGAGTCAAGGGATATGGGGAGAAGGCAGGAACGGGGTACTGATTGTGGATGATCAGCCAGGATCACATTGAATGGCGGTGCTGGCTCGAGGGGTCGAATGGCCTACTCCTGCACCTATTGTCTATTGTCTATTGGTAGCAAGAGCACCTTCAACCTGAAAGAGGGTGAAAATTCTATCCTGTCCTTTCATATTTGTAATCAAACATAGAAAGACAAGAAGCCTTACTCATAACAAAATGCATTCAACGATCAGGAGATAGTGACCAGAAGAATGGAGCATCTTCAGAGGGCAGGAATAAAATATTGATAAACCATGTTTATGTTTCCTCATAATCATTCAACAAAAGAGCAATGCAGCAGAGATGGAGTCTTTTTGGCCCATTGAATCCATTTGTTTAAAGACTAGTTCAGTTAATCACAATATCCTGCACAACCCCCCACACTTTGTAAGCTTTTCTCCTCTCCCTATGTGAGTGTTTATCCAATTCCCTTCCATGGTCAATTGTGAATCTGCATCTGACATCCTACTAGGCAGTGTAGAGGGTCAGGGAGATCACTCTAGGCCAGGTGAGTGCATGCACAAAGAGCTCACTGATAGCAACTCTGGTGTCCAAATGTAGCTTGATCCAGTCCAGTAAAAGCCTTATCAGTCTATGACTTTGTACTTGTCATCCACTATGACAAATCAGCATTAGCCAGGAATTCCCATCAAATATGGCCCAAACATTCTGAGGTACAGTCGCTGACATCATATACTGTAGGAAATGTGGCAACACAGCAAGCACTCACAAATAGCTATATATAAATTTTGGTTTATATTTTATATCGAAGTCACGTGAGTATCTACGTGAAGAGCCCGCCAGCCCGCATGCGCGTCAATACGCGGAGCAGTTCGAAACTGCTCTGGCAGGTAAGTCAATTTTACTTCCAGCGGACCGCTGCGCAGTGGGTAGGAGTAGCTGATGGAGGCGGCCGGGGTTTTGGCCGCCCATAAAGCTCCATAATGCCCCTGTCCCACTTAGGAAACCTGAACGGAAACCTCTGGAGACTTTGCGCCCCACCCAAGGTTTCCGTGCGGTTCCCGGAGGTTCCCAGAGGTTTTTGTCCGTCTCCCTACCTGCTTCCACTACCTGCAACCTCCGGCAACCACCTGCAACCTCCAGGAACCGCACGGAAACCTTGGGTGGGGCGCAAAGTCTCCAGAGGTTTCCGTTCAGGTTTTCTATGTGGGACAGGGGCAATAGGAGCTAGAGAGAAAAACTTTGCGGCTGCCGCCGTTCGAGCTCTGCACGGGAGCAGGCGGCCTAAATTGGAGTCCGCCGTGGGGTGCCTGTGCCTGAAGCAACTCCAAATGTATTCATCCAACATTGCCTTCAGCTCCCAAGGTCCTAAACTCAGGGATCCTTTCAAAACAACCTTCTTATATATCTAAGGTAGACAAAAGAGCTGGAGAAACTCAGTGGCTCTCTACTTCTCTTCCCCACACCCAGCCACACTCCCATCCACAGCCCCACCCCCTTAATTGGGTTTTCTACATTAAAGTTAGAACCTTATTTATGGTATCTCCCTGCTTCAAAGATCCTTGATTGTTAGATGCCCCCCTTACCGTTATCCTTGGAGTATATTTTATGAACCATTTTCATGGCAAATGAGGATCACATAATGCCTCGGTATCTGGATTTCCAGTTCATTGAACTGTATTTTATTCACAGTACTTTAAGTTTACAATGGACACATAAAAATGTTCAATTGTGCAGTATTTGATTGTTTCTATTATACCCTGTAGTCTGATCATTTTTTTTGTGATTATTTGTTCATCCATTCAATCCCCAGTTTTCATTATCATTACAATTAGGTTCACAACCAGAGTATTTCAGGTAGCATTTAAAAGTCAACCATGTGCGTGGCTTTGGAGTAAATCCAAGCCAGGTAAGTACAACAGATTTCCTTCCCTGAGCAGTATTAGTGATTTTTTTTTAAACCATTTCCTTTCTCTCTTCAGGTCATCACCCCACAACATGTAGGCCCACTTTCTGCAACATTGCATGCTTAAGGATTTTAAAATTGTTCCTTCTTTAATTACCAACTACATTTGCAGTTTTATCTTCATTCTGTGTTTCTGAATCATTCTTAAGGCCACAAATGTAGATAAAATTGAGATTTAGGAAAATGTGGAGAATAGAAAAATGGAGCCCAAGAAAAATGTATTCAAAATCACTATCACTCAACATATACAAGTCTTTTGATTACAAGATTGAATTTCCTCAATTATGAAGCATCCAAAATATTCTAAGGTCCGAAATTCCCAAAATGTACAACATTTGGCATAAATTTATTTCTTCTCATGTCAGTCCTAAGTGTCATTCTCCAACCTTAAGTTATGTATTCTCCACAGAAAGGAAGTAGCTTCTCAGCTTTCACACATTTAACCTTTCGAAGCTTTTTCCAAAATATTTTTCAATTCTGATTTTTTTAAAAACATAAATCTTCTTCACCTGTTTCTTAGGTAATCCTTCGAAATTAGTCTTAAGGAGAGGAAAATAGTTGCGAGTGAATTGTTTGTTAGGATGAGATGAGATGAGATACTTTTATTGCCACATGTGACAAGTCACAATGAGATGCTTTGTTTTACATCCCTAGGCATGCAAAGATTTGCCATGTAAAGGGTGCCAACAAAGTTACAAATATCCCTATTTTTGTCCCCCCAATGGTCCCCCCTCGCCCCCCCTCCCCTTAGTTCTCAAAGCTTTCCCCGCCCCACCCCCCTCCCAATTCCCCCCCCAATTCCCCCCCTGCACCCTGGTTCCCCCTTAGTTCTCGGCGGTCTCCCTGCACCAGGTCCTCCCCTTTTGTTCTCGATGGCCCTCCACTACGGGTTCCCCTTTGTCCTCGGCGGTCCCCTTATGCAACCTTGCGACTCCGGACTCCATTGCAGCCTGGCAAATAAATAAAGTAATCTAATCTAATCTCCCGCACATCATTGCACTAGATTCCTTGCCCTTCTTCAGGCCCAATCCCTTCATTTGTCTATCTCCTACCCCCCCCCCCCTTCCCACCTCAATATGCTCCCTTCTTAGCTTCCCTTTCTTTCTCTCACCTCCTTCGTTTTAGCCCCTTCTCTCTTCCTTCCCTTTTGATTTCATCCACTCTCCCCCCACCCTTCGCGACTTTCCAGCTGCTTGCTGCTCTTCCTCTCCCAGAGTGTGACCTTCCAGTGGCCTCTCCCTGATTGTGCCTGTAGTCACAAGGAGAAGGCGCAAACTCCACACGGCCATAACCAGAGGTCAGGATTAAACTTGGGTCACAAGAACTGAAAGGCAGTAATTCTACAAACTGAGCTATCGCGCACCCCAAAAACCAAGGCCAGAAACCTTCTTGGATGTGCCTAAAGTTTTTACTTTAACTTGGTTGTACTGAATGTGACCCCCAGTTATGACTAAGAAAGTGTTTTCTGCTACACTTCCAGAGAGGTTCCAATGGTGGAATAAACAGCTTGATTTGAATCCATCCCAAGAACAATACTCATATGTCAGAATTACTTGCTAAGCCCCATCAGGCTTTCACAGCTGTGCACTGAAGTTGAACTCTAAAAGGTATCTAGCGGGGATTGACCTAGCTGAATTTTCTTCACTTACCTCACCAGTACATCGTAGAACTGACTGAGCAGAAAGGTGGTCTTGAAGTACAGGATCACACAATGAGCACAGTGGGATGGCAGCATTGAGATATCCTTTCTCATCACTGCTGTATGGAAAAATGATTAGAGGAACCTTTCACCCAGAGAGTTCGAGTGCATGGAATGCACTACTTGAGAGCAGGCTGTTAGCATTTTGAAAATCTCTGAAAGTGCATTTGAATCACTTTGGCATAAAAGGGAATGGGTACTGCAGGGAGTGGAGATGGGTGCCCACAGGTTGGTGTGAATATGAAGGGCCAATTGGCCAGTTTCCATGCTGTATGATTCTCTCACAATGTTACCTTGCTGTAAATTAACGCTGATCTAAAATGGCAACGTGTCGTACATGGCCATATAGTGAAACACCATCATTTGATAAGGCTCAGTCACAAAACAGCTCAAAATACTTTGATGTGTAACAAAGCCTTCTGCCTAACCTATTGACTTTAAATGTTTTTGAACGACATTCAGGAACTGAAAAATGATCAATTTTACACAAATAACGAATGATAACATTTATTGGAAGTTTAAGGACAAATTTTAAACATGGAAATTGCTTAAACAATGCTTTTAAACACTAAAAACATAAACCATGCATAATTAATACACCAGATTAAAATTATATTATCTCTGACAGCTCTTCATCTCCATTGAAAAGAAAGCGGACTCTGTTCCTGCACCAGATCCAATCTGATACATGGACCACAGCTAGCTTATCCAGGAAAAGTTCCAGGTCATTCCATTGGGCTATGATCTGGTGCTGGACTTTATGTTGAGTCCAATCTTAATGCACTGATGGAAAATAGCTGAAGGAGGTCAGAGGGCAAATCTACATCAATCTTTAAGCTAGACAAAGGATAAATGTGGGTATTTCTATGAGCAGAGACTTCCAAATGGCAGTGAAGTGTTGAGGCCGTTTCATGGAACTGCCATTTTAAGCTGCACAAGTAATGTATGTGATCTGTATAAATGCACAAGTTGCTATTTAGGTTAACTGTTATTTTTTAAGGTTCTCATTAATTCAGGTAGATAATATATAATCAATATGTCTGATGAAAGATCATTGACTCTAGCAGGGATGACAGTGTAACAACAATAATTCTCTCGCAGCGCAGCGGCTCACCTGCAGTCCGTTTGTTTTTGCTTTTTTTGTGTTGTTTATTTCGTTTTGGCTAGTCCAGTTTTTGTTTTTTTTAGTTTGTGTTTTGGGGGGTGGGGGGTTGAAACGGGGCTTGCTGTCTCTCCCTGCGGGGGAATGCGACTTTTTTGTCGTATTCCCCTTCTCTGCCTCCGTCTGCGCTGAGGCCTAATGGCGGAGCTGGCGACCTCGAGGCTCAGGAGGCAGAGCCCGCCAGGACTCACCCTGGGCTCGCTCTCGTGAGGACGGCCCGGCTCGGGGCTGGAACAGGGCTTCCGTGAGGGCCTGGTCCGAGGAAGGAACGGTGCTCCCGTCGGAGTGGCCGAGCTCGGGGAGGTGCGGCGCTCCCAGCCCGAGGGAGGAGCGGCGCCCATGTTTGGACGGCCCAGCCCAAGGGAGGAGCGGCGCCCATGTCGGGGCTGCCCGGCCCGAGGGAGCAGCGGCGCCCATGTCGGGGCTGCCCGGCCCAGCCCGAGGGAGGAGCGGCGTCCATGTCGGGGCGGCCTGGCGCGAGGCTGAGACAGTAACGGCACTCACGTGAGGGCGATCCGGCTCGGGGCTGGAATGGTGCTCCGGTGGCTGGGGTGGCGTTCTGGCAGCGGTGACCTGAGTCCGGGGTTCGGCCGCGGGCCAGCGGCTGTGTCAGCAGGACTGGTGGACGGCAGCTTCGACCACCCCGGGGCCGCGGTGTTTGAGCCGCGGGACTGTTTGCTACATCGCCCGGTGGGGTAGCGCCTCAGCGCAGAGCGAGAAGAGGAGGGAAGAGACTGCAGCCCTAAGACTTTTGCCTCCATGACAGTGAGAAGGTGCTATGTGGACTCACTGTGGTGGATGTTAATATGTGTTTATTGTTGTTTTTTTATTGTATTGTATGTATGTATGACTGCAGGCACGAAATTTCGTTCAGACTTCGGTCTGAATGACAATAAAGGAAACCCTGTAACCCCTGTAACCCTGTAAATAATACAGAAGGTGCAGGATCTGTTCATTCCAAAGAGGAAGAAAGATTCCAAGGAGAGTAAGAGGTGACCGTGGCTGACAAGGGAAGTCAGGGACAGTACAAAAATAAAAGAGAAGAAGTACAACATGGCAAAGATGAGCGGGAAGCCAGAGGATTGGGTAATGTTTAAAGAGCAACAGAAGATACCGAAAAAGGCAATACGATGAGGTACGAAGGTAAGCTAGCCAAGGAGGATAGTAAAAGCTTCTTTAGGTATGTGAAGAGGAAAAAATTAATTAAGACCAAAGTTGGACTCTTGAAGACTGAAAAGGGTGAATTTATTATGGGGAACAAGGAAATGGCAGATGAGTTGAACAGGTACTTTGGATCCGTCTTCACTAAGGAGGACACAAATAATCTTCCTGATGTACTAGTGGCCAGAGGGTCTGGGGTACAGAGGAACTGAAGGAAATTCACATTAGGCAGGAAATGGTGTTGGGTAGACTGATGGGACTGATGGCTGATATATCCCCAGGGCCTGATGGTCTGCATCCCAGGGTACGTAAGGAAGGTGGCTCTAGAAATTGTAGGCGCCTTGGTGATAATTTTCCAATGTTCTATAGATTCAGGATCAGTTCCTGTGGATTGGAGGGTAGCTAATGTTATCCCACTTATTAAGAAAGGCGGGAGAGAGAAAACAGGGAAATATAGACCAGCTAGCCTGACATCAGGTGCTGGCTCGAAGGGCTGAATGGCCTACTCCTGCACCTATTGTCTATTGTCTATCAGTGGTGGGGAAGATGCTGGAGTCAATCATAAAAGATGAAATAGCGGCACGTTTGGATAGCAGTAACAGGATCGGTCTGAGCCAGCATGGATTTACGAAGGGAAAATCATGCATGACTAATGTTTTGGAAAATTTTTGAGGATGTAACTAGGAAAATGGACAAGGGAGAGCCAGTGGATGTAGTGTACTTGAGCTTTCAGAAAGCATTTGATAAGGTCCCACATAGGAGATTAGTGGGCAAAATTAGGGCACATGGTATTGGGGGTAGAGTGCTGACATAGATAAAAAATTGGTTGGCAGACATGACACAAAGAGAAGGGATTAACGGGTCCCTTTCAGAATGGCAGGCAGTGGCTAGTGGGGTACCACAAGGCTTGGTGCTGGGGCCACAACTATTTACAATATATATTAATGAACCTGTTAGGTCAATTTCTGTGCAAAGCTGAAATCTGCAAAATTGGTGCCAGGAAGTCTAGGTCCTAAACCGAGGCAAATTAGATGAGTTGAGACATAGGAGGGAGTCATTTAAAAGGTACCGTGAACCCCCTAGAGAAGAGGAAGATATATCTGGGAGTGAGACAATAATTGAAGGAATCGAGATAGATCCTGATATGGCAGAAAGTACAAAAGCAAAACAAGTAACTCATAGGTAGTTCCCCATCAGGGAAATGCCTAATCCTTCTTTTAACCCGGCCAGTGCAGTGAGTGCAAATAACCCCCACACAATAGATGTCCATACCCCATGGAAGCCCCACGAGATGATGACAGTGTTAAGCAAGATCCCTGATAAGAAGAAGTCACCTGCTTCCTTTGTAAAATACTTAAGAACAACAATGCGTGTGTATCATGCAGACTCCTGAGACCTATGGGCTACAATTCAACAAATAATTACTCCAGCAGAACATATTAGATTTCTAACAGCTTTGGGACATCCAACACATGAAGCGCTAGCAAATGTAATAGCTGACAATCATGTAAGAGAAGAGGCAGTTTTAACTGCCCTTACAAATGCTCTGCAGAAACCCATTGACTTAGCCAGGATATAAAACCAAAAAAGGGAGATGAGCAGATGAACTCTTGGAACGATTTTCAGAATTGTATCTGGAACAGTCAGGTGACCTAAATTTTCAGAGTGGGGCAAATTCTCTGCAATACTGTGCCATATTGTTAAACTGTCTTCTTACAAATGTGGCTGAATCAATCAGAACTAATAATATGGACTGGTCGGAAAACAATGCCAATCAGATGGCCATAGCTGTGAAATACCATTGGAAACATGGTAGAGGGCAGGGAAGTCATCCTGCAGTAAAGTCAGAAACCTAATATGTGGTTAAAATTGAGGTACCATGCTCTGAATCAGGACCATGGAGTCCTCAAATGTTAAGGAAGAATGGAATGGGAGAAATTAGAGTCCCAGACCATCCTGATCATTATTACAATAACGCACCTATCTTGGAACCAATCTTGCTGGGCCAAGTGGCAGAAGACGTCAAATAATAAGACCCAATCAGTGCTATACTTGTGGTGGGATCGGACATTGGAGTCGAGCCTGTCCGACAAGGGAACTAATGGAAAGAAGGGGACAGAGAGAGAACGTTCAGGACCAAAGAGGCATTCGGGATCCTAGAGGATACAGAAACATCCAAGATCCTAGAAATTATCAGAGGTTTTAAATCCAGGATTTCAGGGATCCGAGAGAGCAAAGAAAAAGCTGGCCAGAGTATCAGGGACCAGGAGGACAAACACCTTTCTCACAAACGAACCCATTTTCATAGTCCTGACCCACCAGCCAGTCCAGAATGGATGGACAAAGTAACCTGACCCCTACCCCTGAACCCACCCAAGTAATTTACCAAAACAAGAGAATTGGTTGTATCATTATAGTGAAAACTGAAGATCATACAAGAAGAAACTGTAAACAGTTTCACAATCACCCAGAGAGACAAATAAAAGCAAAGAACATTGTAATCACGGGAGCGTGTTATATTTGTAACCAATTAGGTAATTGGAGCAAGGAATGCCCAGCAAGAAGACAAAATAGAGCAGTGTAAGAGGAATCAAGAAGTAATAAAGAAACTAAGAAGAGAGACAAAGTAACTGTGGTGAGATGAAGGAACTCGATGGGAATAAGATTTGGCACTAGTTGAAAGAAGAGGAAGGAGCTGTAGGATACACTGAGGTACCAGTAAGAACCAGCAGAGGCAAGAGACCTAGGAGCAATAGTGGAGAGGAGCAATCATTATGGCAGACCCGAACAATTAGAGCAAATAAGTCTAACTGAAATGTTGTTGAGTTATATCTGACCTCCAGGACAGTGTTACCTATCAATGACATCATCTGGGGAGTGAGGTATACGAGCATGTGAACCTTCAAGAACGGGCAGAAGACGCAGTTCAGGTAGGATGTGTGGGCATCAATCCCATCCAAATAGCTCCCAAGAAAGTGGTAATACTTTTCCAAGAAAATTATAGGCCATCTGCAACACTGATAAATGGATTAGAGAAATGCCAGAATAAAACTAAAATAAAACCATCTACGAGAATTATAAGAATTGCTCCTCACCGTAACATTCAAATGCCCCTGTCCCACTTATGAAACCTGAATGGAAACCTCTGGAGACTTTGCGCCCCACCTAAGGTTTCCGTGCGGTTCCCAGAGGTTCCTGGAGGTTTTTGTCAGTTTCCCTACCTGCTTCCACTACCTGCAACCTCCGGCAACCACCTGCAACCTCCAGTAACCGCACGGAAACCTTGGGTGGGGCGCAAAGTCTCCAAAGGTTCAAAGGTTCAAAGGTTGATTTATTGTCACATACACCTAGATGTAGTGAAATTCCTTTTGCCAATGCAGCACATAAAAAAGAATACAAACATAACAATAATAAATAGCTTTAACATAAAAACATCCCCCCACAATGGTTCCCATTATGGGGGAAGGCACAAAGTCCAGTCCCATCCCCAATGTCCACCCATAGTCGGGCCTATTGAGGCCTCCACAGTTGCCTCTACGGAGGCCCGATGTTCCAGGCCGTCCTCGCCGGGTGATGATGTTCCGGCGTCGGGAGAGTCCTCTCAGCGGCATGGGAACCCTGGAACGGCCGCCTCCCCTACTCGAGACCGTGGCTTCCGGAACCGACAAGGCCGCGCCGAATGGAGCTCAACTGGCGATCTCGTCGCGAGATCCCAGGCTCCCGATGTAAGTTCAGCGCCGCCGCCCGCACTCTGCGATGTTTTAAACGCCGGTCCCAGCTCACCGGAGTTCCAGCGCGGCGACCCAGGCAAGGCACCGCCCGCCCCGCAATGGCGCTCCAGCGCTGCGCCGCCGATGCCGGTGCCGCCGCCGCCGATGCCGGTGCCGCCGATGCCGGTGCCGCCAATGCCGGTGCCGAGGCTCCGGGCGGTCCCCTCGCTCCTCGGACCCGCAGCTCCGCAGCCGCCGCCGCCGATGCTCCAGGCGGTCCCCTCAGGAAATACCGCTCCAGGCCCGCTGGTAGGCCGCGAGGACGGGTCGAAAGTGCAGCCCGGAGAAAAGCTGCCTCTCCGACCAGGTAGGGACCCTGAAAATTAGTTTCCCCCTTCCCCCCCCCCTCCCCACACATAAAAAAACTAGAACTCCTTAAAAACAACACACTAAACTAACTAAAAATAAGAGAAAAGAAATGAAAAACAGACAGCTGCAGGCTAGGCAGCCATACCCCCTACAGGTCGGCGCCAAAGGCGTTCCAGAAGTTTCCGTTCAGGTTTCCTAAGTGGGACAGGGGCATTACTCTTGCAGCTCTGAAACTGAAAGAAGAAAATCAACATAAACTGGTACGAAATGTAACAACAATCAACTCAGTTGAAAAGCTGCTCCATATATATACTAGTGCCAAACCCTGCTAACATCTTAATTAACCCAACACTTCGTACCAGCAAGGAAGACAAATCGAGTCACATTAAATTAAAAGGTACAGGATTCCTCTAGAGAAATCAAGGCAGGCTCCAACTTTGGAAAGATCATTGTACAACAATCCCATCTAGCTCTACTGCTCTACTTTGTCTGAATGGGCTATCTCAAGTAAAAATATGGAAATAAACATTGCTCTGTGGCCCGGGGACAACCACTCTGCACCCAAATTTAACTACCCTATATCAGGAAATTATTGGAATGACTTTAAAATCTAACACTTAACAATGGCCGATCAGGATGGCATGGAATTTATTACAGATATAATTGAAAATTTTGATTTGGCACAGTATATAAATTAACCTAATATCTTTTCTTGTCTCACCCCCAGACGAGCAGTCAGAAGCGGGACAGGATTATTCAGTGAACACCAAGGAAAGTACAGACCCTAGCAGATGTCAAGAATTGTAGCGCTAATTTGATAGTGAAATAACCTTGGAATGTAAGGTGGTCGTATGAAAATTATAAGGTAGACTATAAGTTAAATAACAAGTCCCCCTCGGAGCGGTCGATGCTAACCATCCAGGAAGTTGCTCAGTTGCAGAAGGAGACTAATAATAAGAAAGAACTATTATTGTCTATAAGTCTAGGCAAGACATTGAAGAAGGATTACATTAAATTAGAAGAGGAGCCAGGGTTGCAGGAATTTGGTGTCAAAGTCGACGAATTCGGCCGGTGGATCAAAACTTGTGTAACACTTGATAATAAAGCGGCTACTGTTATCAAGGAGTTGAAGAAAAATTATCCCTAGATTTGGCATCCTTATTCGATTTAGACAATGATCCACGAATAATGATCCATGTCATATTGGAACAAATTAATAAAAATTACGCAGACATCTGGGAATCCAGCAGCAATAT
The DNA here is from genome assembly GCF_010909765.2 of Amblyraja radiata. Taxonomy (NCBI): domain Eukaryota; kingdom Metazoa; phylum Chordata; class Chondrichthyes; order Rajiformes; family Rajidae; genus Amblyraja; species Amblyraja radiata. The sequence goes on from NC_045961.1 coordinate 71,621,274, forward strand.
CGACCACAAGATGCTGGACTTGTAGAAAGATTATCCGACCATTAAAACTAAATGAGCTAAATCAAAGGCAAGACTGAAATTGGTTCGATTAAAATTACTTCCCATAGTTTCAAATAGGAATTATGCATGTAGGGAACTGAACCCAGCTGAAATTATGATAGACCCCCAAGAATATCATACCATCGAATCAAAATGTAATAAAAAATGATCAATCTCCATCATGTGACTGCGGAGATGACCGACCACGTTCTAGCCTTGACTTTAGTGTAGAGAGAATTATGTGGTAGAGTAGTAGTATATAGGGAGCAGAATATATTGTTAAAATGTATGAGTACTTTGCAGAGAAACCCAAAGGTGTTGCAGAAGCATTGCATTAGCATGATAGGCTGGCTTCAGAAGGATTGTAAATACTGTTAATAATGTTGCAAGATGTTTGTATTACTGTTTGATGATTGGCTGAAGTGTGAAGCTTTGATTGAATTGTTTATACTCCCCAGGAGAATGTTGCATTATTTGATTAATTGACTTCCTTCCAGAAGCTTCTGTAGAAACATTGTAATGGGGTGCTCTGTAATTGGGTTGGGGAACTGTAAATAACACTTTAATGTATTCGATATCTGTGATTGGTATGTAGGGGAACCACCCCCATGTAGATCTGCCCCACAGGGTTCAATGACCTATAAAAGGTAGCCTCCACGAGGTTCATTGTCGATCTTCTGGAGGAGCGCTTGGGACTGCGTAACCTTTTGGAATTATCTGCTTGCACGAGGCTGAAGGGGACAAGCAGAGACCAGGATCGATCCCGCAGTGTGGCTAAGTATCGTATAGAGAATTTGTTATTGCTTCATAAAATAAAAGTTTAATGGTCCAGTGCTTGACTTGGTGATTTACTGAACTAGACGAAGGGGGGTTAGCTCTAGGAGCATAATTACAAGACAACATCTGGAGTGCAGTTTTGGTCTCCAAATTTGAGGAAGGACATTCTTGCTATTGAGGGAGTGCAGGGTAGGTTCACAAGGTTAATTCCCCGGATGGCGGGACTGTCATATGCTGAGAGAATGGAGCGGCTGGGCTCGTATACTCTGGAATTTAGGATGAGAGGGAATCTTATTGAAACATATAAGATTATTAAGGATTTGGACACGCTAGAGGCAGGAAACATGTTCCCGATGTTGGGGGAGTCCTGAATCAGGGGCCACAGTTTAATAATAAGGGGTAAGCCATTTAAAACGGAAATGAGGAAACACTTTCTCACACAGAGAGTTGTGAGTTTGTGGAATTCTCTGCCTCGGTGGAGGCTGGTTCTCTGGATACTTTCAAGAGAGAGCTGGATAGGGCTCTTAAAGATACCTAAGTCAGGGGATATGGGAAGGCAGGAACAGGGTACTGATTGTGGATGATCAGCCATGATCACATTGAATGGCGATGCTGCCTCGAATGGCCTACTCCTGCACCTATTGTCTATTGTCTATTGTCTATTGTTTATTGTCTATTGACTTTTGACTTTCATCACAAATGTTGCCTGATCCAGTAAGCATTTTCAAAGGTAGACAAAAGTGTTGGAGAAACTCAGCGGGTGCAGCAGCATCTATGGAGCGAAGGAAATAGGCAACGTTTCGGGCCGAAACCCTTCTTCAGACTTCTTCAAGCATTTTCAATATTTCTTTTTTCACTTCAGGTTTTCAACCTCTGTGGCATTTTACTTCTGCTTTAAAGTTAATTTGATTGTGATACAAAATTCCACATCAAACTCTTCTTCTGCAATCATGCTTTTGTTGGCTGAAGTAATTTACATGATTTAAATATATTTGCTTAATAAAGGGCTAATTTGAAGATAATTGCAGGGAAGTTGAGAAGGAATCAGAGGTTGGGTGGCACAATGATAGAGTTGATGCCTTACAGCACCAGCGACCCGGGTTCGATCCTGACTACGGGGTGCTGTCCGTACAGAGTTTGTACATTTTCCCTGTGACCGCATGGGTTTTCTCCGGGTGCTCTGGTTTCCTCCCACACTCGAAAGACGTACAAGTTTGTAGGTTGATTGGCTTCAGTAGGTTGTAAAATTGTCCCTCGTGTGTAAGATAGTGTTAATGTATGGGGTGATTGCTGGTCAGCATGGATTTTGTGGGCCTAAGGGGCTGTTTCTGCACTGTATCTCTAAAGTCTAAAAGTAAAACAAATTGAGAGGATAATGCTGCAGGTGTTTCGGAAAATAAATGTGAGGAATGCTATACACATGGTTGCTCTGCTAAAAGCTAGCATAGACCTGATGGGCAAAATGGCCTCTTTCTATGTCGTAATATGTAAAATATCCAATAAACTAGCAGTGCAAGTCTTGTCCCAATTTAGATACAAATCTGGCCATCCAATTGTTGCTCTAAATAGAAGGGAGAATTAATTTTTTTAAATGGCTGCATATCTCTGAAATATCTGAAATACTATCTCAAAAATGTTACGGGTGATTAGGTAATCGACAATTGCCGATTAAGTCTGCTGACTGCAAATGATTTTATGCATATAAGTCATGCAATTCTTCTTCATTTACTGCACACTTCTGGACAGATTTGAAAATCTGACAAAAACATTTGTTGAACAGATTGTGCTTGAAAACTGAAAGGTACGGTCAGTGGAGGTGCTGGAGTCAGGTACAATCACTGTGTTTCAGAGAGATTTATAGACAGATAAAAGGATACCAATATAAAGCTGGCAAATGGGATTATTGGAGATGGGCAAAATGGTCGGCCGTTGAGCTGCAGTCTTTCTGCTGCATGAATCTATTACTCGCTGATTCTAAATTCCCCTGCTTTTACTGAAAGAGGAAACACAGGTCATAGTCACACAGCATGGAAACATCACTTCAACCCAATTCATCCATGTCAATCAAGATACCCCATCAGAACTAATCCCATTTGCCCACCTTTGGCCCATATCCCTCTTAGCATTTCCTATCCAAGTACCTGTCCAATTTAAATGTTCTTACTATACCGGCCTCAACTACTTCGTATGGCAGCTAGTTCCAGTTACGTAATACCCTGTGTGAAAAAGTCGCCCCTCTGGTTCTTATTAAATCTTTCATCTCTCACTTTAAATCAATGTCCTCTAGTAGTTCAAGATTCCTCTACCATGGCAAAAAGACTAGAACTTTATTTATTGGAGTCAAGAGGCCCAGGAGTGATCTTTTGGAGATGTATAAAATCATTAGGGAAGTTGGTGTGGTGCATATACAGAATCCTTTTCCCATGATAGAGCAACCAAGAGTGGTTTAAAAGGAGAAGTTTAATAGGAACCTGAGGAACAATTATTTTACACATGTGGGTGTATGGAACGTGATCCAGGGACAATAATGACATTTAGAGGACCTATGGACAGGTAGAAAGATAGGAAAAGCTTTGTGGGATATTGGTCATAGGTTACTAGGACTAGCTTAGATCGAGCATCTTGGTCATCATGGGTGAGTTGGACCGAAAGGCCTATTTCTGTGCTGTATGACTCTATAACAAAACTTGTTTATAACTTTATTCATATTTTCAAAATTCCTTGATATTATCAACATTTAAATGTTTGAAAAGTGGTGATATCAATAATAATAATGAGAATAATACATAGTCTATCCTTTATAATACTTCTGCCAGTGGTTTATTTGTAATATCCTCCTGCTCCTCTACTGCTGGTAGTTTTAACTTATTCTAGCATCTCAACATGAATACCTTTTCTCCATGGCCATTAACATTGTTATATCAGTCGTAGATCGATTCGATTTTTAAAAATGATGTAGACTGTGTAGCAATGTTACAAAATTTTGAGATTTAAAAAATCAAGTCTCAATTTATCCCATCAGATAAAGCATAAAAAAGAAGTTTAATTTGACACCTAATTCACTTTCATTTCTTCAGTATTAAAAAAGATATGGCCATTTTCATACTCTGAAATTAGCATATTGTTCCCTATTGCTTTTCCATTGACTTAACTCAAAAGCTGTGATCGAGGACAGTCAAAAGCCCATAACTTTCTTAAAATTAAATAGAACTGAAAGAAATTTTCAGTTATTATAGATTGAAGCATTCTGAAACAACTATGAAACAATCTTACTTGGATGACCTGAAATTAAAGCATATAATTAGTTAGTTACCTAATTATAGTTAATTACAACATTCAATTACTAGATCTAAACATCTATCCATTTCTTAAGAAAAGGTTAATATTTTTAAATAGCCTAAGTGTCCAAATAACATTTACACAATAATTCACATTATAACATGATTTTTAAATCTCATTGTCATGAATTTATAAGCCAAATGGAAGGAATTTAGTGTTTAATTCCTGTAAATTAATGGCCATTTTAATCATCTTGCGAGTGGGTTTTTGTGGAACGCGATCGATTGGAATGTTGCGGTTTGCGGTGAATTTAAACCTATATCGGCAGGAAAAACACTGCCGGTTCGTATGGGGCCCAAATCACATTTTTGCAATGTGAAATTTTGATTAAAGTAATCCTAAGAAGCAAGTTTATATGTAAAATAAATGACTTACCTTGCTTTGTCCCGTACTTGAGATCCGTTCCGTTGCCTGCGTTGACGGCGTTAGAAGTCGCTTTTTATTTTACTACAGTGCTGAAATTGTCCCGCTTTTTAAATTTTTTTAATTCCGAGAACGGCAGTCGGAACGAATTTTCATCATTAGGTAGCAGCCCGAGAAAATATATCTCGGACAGGCAGGAGAAAACGGCATTTTAATCCCGCCTTACCTCCAAAAAAGGCCCAAAGTCGCGCCGCTGAAGGTAAGTTTTGTAACACACCTAGACTGTGGTGAAATTATGTTGCCAGCACAATGGGACAGTTCTGAAATTCCGTGAATAAAAGAAACAGCACAAATCAGTGCTGTAAATGACAAGGTGCTGGTCCATTTAAATGGATTAGTGCTGTTACAATCTTCCGATTGCAATGGAGTTACCAACTGCATGAGAATCCCCAATGGCAGAGAGATGCCAGAGAGTAATGGTGGATGGCTGTTTGTCAGGTTGGAGGCCAGTGACTAGTGGGGTTCCACAGGGATCTGCGTTGGTTCCACTGTTGTTTGTCATGTACATCAATGATCAGGATGATGATGTGGTAAATTGGATTAGTAAGTATGCAGATGATACTAATATAGGTGGTGTTGTGGATAATGAAGTAGATTTTCAAAGTCTACAGAGAGATTTAGGCCATTTGGAAGAGTGGGCTGAAAGATGGCAGATGGAGTTTAATGCTGATAAGTGTGAGGTGCTACATCTTGGCAGGACAAATCAAAATAGGACGTACATGGAAAATGGTAGGGAATTAAGGAATGCAGTTGAACAGAGGGATCTAGGAATAACTGTGCACAGTTCCCTGAAGGTGGAATCTCATGTAGACAGGGTGGTAAAGAAAGCTTTTGGTGTGCTGGCCTTTATAAATCAGAGCATTGAGTATAATCCTAAGAAGCAAGTTTATATGTAAAATAAATGACTTACCTTGCTTTGTCCCGTACTTGAGATCCGTTCCGTTGCCTGCGTTGACGGAATTAGAAGTCGCTTTTTATTTTACTACAGCGCTGAAATTGTCCCCTTTTTTAATTTTTTTAATTCCGAGAACGGCAGTCGGAACGTATTTTCATCATTAGGTAGCAGCCCGAGAAAATATATCTCAGAAAGGCAGGAGAAAACGGCATTTTAATCCCGCCTTACCTCCAAAAAAGGCGCCAAAGTCGCGCACACTGCCAGTGACAGAACTGCAGCGCCGCTGAAGGTAAGTTTTGTAACACACCTAGACTGTGGTGAAATTATGTTGCCAGCACAATGGGACAGTTCTGAAATTCCGTGGATAAAAGAAACAGCACAAATCAGTGCTGTAAATGACAAGGTGTTGGTCCATTTAAATGGATTAGTGCTGTTACAATCTTCCGATTGCAATGGAGTTACCAACTGCATGAGAATCCCCAATGGCAGAGAGATGCCAGAGAGTAATGGTGGATGGCTGTTTGTCAGGTTGGAGGCCAGTGACTAGTGGGGTGCCACAGGGATCTGCATTGGTTCCACTGTTGTTTGTCATGTACATCAATGATCTGGATGATGATGTGGTAAATTGGATTAGTAAGTATGCAGATGATACTAAGATAGGTGGTGTTGTGGATAATGAAGTCGATTTTCAAAGTCTACAGAGAGATTTAGGTCATTTGGAAGAGTGGGCTGAAAGATGGCAGATGGAGTTTAATGCTGATAAGTGTGAGGTGCTACATCTTGGCAGGACAAATCAAAATAGGACGTACATGGTAAATGGTAGGGAATTAAGGAATGCAGTTGAACAGATGGATCTAGGAATAACTGTGCACAGTTCCCTGAAGGCGGAATCTCATGTATACAGGGTGGTAAAGAAAGCTTTTGGTGTGCTGACCTTTATAAATCAGAGCATTGAGTATAGAAGTTGGGATGTAATGTTAAAATTGTACAAGGCATTGGTGAGGCCAATTCTGGAGTATGGTGTACAATTTTGGTCGTCTAATTATAGGATTGTCATGTCAACAAAATAGAGAGTACAGAGGAGATTTACTAGAATGTTGCCTGGGTTTCAGCAACTAAGTTACAGAGAAAGGTTGAACAAGTTAGGTCTTTATTCTTTGGAGCACAGAAGGTTAAGGGGGGGACTTGATAGAGGTCTTTAAAATGATGAGAGGGATAGATAGTGTTGACGTGGATAAGCTTTTACCATTGAGAGTAGGGAAGATTCAAACAAGAGGACATGACTTGAGAATTAAGGGACAGAAGTTTAGGGGTAACATGAAGGAGAACTTCTTTACTCAGAGAGTGGTAGCTGTGGGGAGTGGAATGAGTTTCCAGTGGGTGGTGGAGGCAGGTTCGATTTTATAATTTAAAAATAAATTGGATAGTTATATGGACGGGAAAGGAATGGAGGGTTATGGTCTGAGTGCGGGTAGATGAGACTAGGGGAGAATAGGTGTTCGGCATGGACTAGAAGGGCCGAGATGGCCTGTTTCCGTGCTGTAATTGTTATATGGTTATATGGTTATATGGCAGGAGAACCCTTACTCATCGCGCTTACAAGGAATACAGGGCCAGGACACACCGGGATGTTCTCTATTGTGCCCGGAAACATGGTCGATCGGGCGGCCTGCAAATAAAACTGATGCACAGGAGACTATGAACCCCACTCCCTCACTACCATCCTAGGTACTTACCAATTTACAGTCCCTTGAGAATAAGGTTGCAGACTTCAGGAAAAGGCTGATTTACCAAAGGGAAATGAGGGAAACAGTGTGCTCTGTTTCACAGAGACATTGCTCAGCCTCAGCCCCACTTGACTTGGCCCTGCATCCCGATGGTTTCTCCATTCATTGTATGGACTGAACCGAGTCAGAGAGGGAGAGGCGGAGGTCTCGTGGTGAACCTTTCGTGGTGCTCAGACATAATGGTTCTGTCCAACTCCTGCTCCCTGCAACAAGAACTCCTAGCCGTGAAATGCCATCCCTTTTACTAGCAATGTTACAAAATTTTGAGATTTTAAAAATCAAGTCTGTAATTTATCCCATCAGATAAAGCATAAAAATAAGTTTAATTTGACACCTAATTCACTTTCATATCTCAAGTATTTAAAAAGTTATGGCCATTTTCATACTGGGAAATGAGCATCTTGTTCCCTATTGATTTTCTATGGACATAACAAAAAAGCTGTGATCGTGAACAGTCAAAAGCCCATAACTTTCTTAAAAATTAAGAGAACTGAATGAAATTTTCAGTTATCATAGATTGAAGCATTCTGAAACAAATATAAAATAATCTTACTTGGATGACCTGAAATTAAAGCATATAATTAGTTAGTTACCTAATTGTAGCTAATTTCAGACTTCAATTACTAGATCTAAACATCTATCCATTTCTTAATAAATGATTAACATTTTTAAATAGCCTAAATGTCCAAATAATATTCACAAATAATTCACAATAAAACATGATTTTTAAATCTCATTTACATTAATTTATAGGCCAAATGGAAGGAATTTAGTGTTTAATTGCTGTAAATAAATGCCCATTTAAATCAGCTTTCCAGTGGGTCCCTGTGGAACGCGCTGGTTTAGAACGTTCACATTGCGGTAGATTTGTGCCCCAAATGCCGAGAAAAATACTGCGCGATATAATGGGCCCAAATTGAGCTACTCGCAATATTAAACTTAGTATAAAGGGATCTTTAGAAGCCCTTTTTAATGTAAAAATATACAACCTAACTTCTGCTATTTGCTTTATGAGACCCTGCGGTTGCTGGCGATCGCGGGTTTAGAGATTGATTTTTAAACTACTATAACTATTATTCAAGGCCTTTAAACCTAATAATAGCTTTTGCGACGGGGTCTTCCAGCGATTTTTCGTTAATAATTAACTAGGCTGAACATTTTCGATTGGAACAGCTTAGAGAAAATCGCGTTTTAAACCCGCCCCCTCTAAACGGCGCCAAAATCGCGCACACCCTCAGCGGCAGATCTTCAAAGACGCTTCAGGTACGCTTTGCAACATACCTACTTTTACCTCCTGAGGGAACTCGCCTCTATCATCATGACCGCGGTCTACATCCCATCCCAGGCAAACATTTATCTAGCACTGGATGAGCTGCATGAAGTGGGCAACAAACACCCTATGCCTTTCCTATCATAGCCGGGCACTTCAAAGAGGCCAGTTTGAAAAGTCACTTCCAAACGACCACCAGTATGTGTTCTGCAGCACCACAGAGGACCAAACAACCTTTACCACTGCAATTCCACCATCAAAGATGCCTATTGCTCCATCCCTTGCTCCCACTTTGGGAAACCAGATCACCTAGCTGTGCTCCTTCTTCCTGTGTATAGGCTGCTACTGATGAACTGAACAGTGAGGACTCAACAGAGCTGACCAGGGAGGCAGAGAAACGACTCCGGGACAGCTTGGAACCAGCAACTTTAAAGGATCTGGAAGAATATGCCACAGTTGTTAGTGAACTAAGAAGGAAATGTATGGAGGAGTATTTTCCCATGAAAACTATTTGAGTGTTCCCCAGCCAGAAGCCTTGGATGAATTAGACAGTCTGCAATCTGTTGAGGATCAGATCTCAGCAAATAAGTCTGTTGACACAAATTATTGCAGTTAGTCCAAGTACGACCTTGATACGGTCATCAAAAAGACTAAGAGAATATTTCGCTCTAAATTGGAGGATGAGATGGACGTTCGACAGCTGTGGGAGGGCTTGCAATCCTCACTTACTACAAGGTAAAACCAAGTGGCAGCTCAAGGGACAGCAAAGCATCACCCCACCAATTAGCCCAATGCATTTGATGCATGCTTCGAAAGGGAGAACATTGGTGTGTTCACATAGCCCCTAATGGTATTGTAATCGTATTGTAATTTCAGTTACCAAGGTTACCAAGATCCTTCATGAGGGTGAACCCTCAGAGAGTGTCCGGACCTGATGCTATATCTGGACATGATCTCAAAACCCTTGTTGAACAATTGGCTGGAGCTGTAAAGGGCGCCGACCTGTAGGGGGTATGGCTGCCTAGCCTGCTGCTGTCTGTTTTTCATTTCTTTTTTCTTATTTTTAGTTAGTCTAGTGTTTTGTTTTTGAGGAGTTCTAGCTTTTTATGTGTGGGGAGGGGGGAGGGAGGGGGAAACTAATTTTCAGGGTCCCTACCTGGTCGGAGATGCAGCTTTTCTCCGGGCTGCACTTTCGACCCGTCCTCGCGGCCTACCAGCGGGCCTGGAACGGTATTTCCTGAGGGGACCGCCCGGAGCATCGGCGGAGCTGCGGGTCCGAGGAGCGAGGGGACCGCCCGGAGCCTCGGCATCGGCGGCTGCGGCGGCGGCGGTACCTGCGGCGGCGGCACCGGCATCGGCGGCGGCAGAGCTGCGGGTGTGAGGACGGCGGTGCAGCGCTGGAGCGCCATTGCGGGGCGGGCGGTGCCTTGCCTGAGTCGCCGCGCTGGAACTCCAGTGAGCTGGGACCGGCGTTAAAAACATCGCGGAGCTGCGAGCGGCGGCACTGAAACTTTACATCGGGAGCCTGGGATCTCGCGACGAGATCGCCAGTTGAGCTCCATTCGGCGCGGCCTTGTCGGCTCCGGAAGCCACGGTCTCGAGTAGGGAGGCGGCCATTCCAAGGTTCCCATGCCGCTGAGAGGACTCTCCCGACGCCGGAACATCATCACCCGGCGAGGACGGCCAGGAACATCGGGCCTCCGTAGAGGCAACTGTGGAGGCCTCAATAGGCCCGACTATGGGTGAACATTGGGGATGGGACTGGACTTTGTGCCTTCCCCCATAATGGGAACCATTGTGGGGGGATGTTTTTATGTTAAAGCTATTTATTGTTGTTATGTTTGTATTCTTTTTTATGTGCTGCATGGGCAAAAGGAATTTCACTACATCTAGGTATATGTGACAATAAACCAACCTTTGAACCTTTGAGTTTTTATGGACATCTTCAACCTCTCATTATTGAGGTCTGAGATTCCCACCTGCTTTTAAAGGAGAATCAATAATACTGGTGCCCAAGAGGACTAAGGTGACATGCTTCAATAACTACCGACTGGTGGCACTAATATCCATGTTGATGAAGTGCTTTGAGAGGTTAGTTATGGCACATATCAACACCTACTGCAGCAAAAACCTGGGTCTCATGACCTCCACATTTAATAACAGCTTGTGTCATCGATGAGTTTTGTGGTTACAGACCTCTTTTTGTAGTTTAGAGAAACAGCGCGGAAACAGGCCCTTCGGCCCACCGAGTCTGCGCCACCCAGTAATCCCCAGCCATTAACACTATCTTCACTCACTAGGGACAATTTACAATTATACCAAGCCATTAACCTACAAACCTGAACATCTTTGGAGTCTGGGAGGAAACCGGAAATCCCAGAGAAAACCTATGCACGTCAAGGGGAGAATGTACAAACTCTGTACAGACAGCTGTAGTCAGGATGGAACCAGGGTGTCTGCCACTGTTTAGTTTAGAGATACAGCACAGTAACAGGCCCTTTGGCACACTGGATCTGCGCCGACCAGCGATCCCCGTATATTAACACCATTCTACACCAACTAGGGACAATTTTTACATTTACCAAGCCAATTAACCAACAAACCTGTACGTCTTTGGAGTGTGGGAGGAAACCGAAGATCTCGGAGAAAACCCACGCAGGTTACGGGGAGAACGTACAAACTCTGTACAGACAGCACCCGTAGTCGGGATCGAACCCGGGTCTCTGGCGCTGCCTTCGCTGTAAGGCAGCAACTCTACCGCTGTGCCACTGTGGCCGCCCTCTTCTACTACTGCAATTAAGAATTTCATTGTTCCTTTTTTGGTACATGTAACGATTAAAAATACTTGACTCTTTACTCTTCTCTTGTTCTAAACGACAAGAGAGTTATTTGGAAGTGGTATCTAAACCAATCTTACAATGACCACAAATTCTAGGTACAATATTGTCTCAAGGACTCAAGTAACATTAAAACAAAGGTGTGTGCTTTATTAGAGACTAACAGTTGACATATGTGTTTATGTCACATGTATGACAATGACTTATTTTTTTCCAAATACACAGGACAAGATGTTAAAAATCCAAAGTGCCAAATGTCAACTTGATGGGATGGTGGTGATGGGAGCCTTATGCACTCACCTATGCTCATCCGATGTTGAGAAAGGCTAGGCAGACACGTCATTGGGGTTATCGACGTTTCGCTCAGACCAAATGGGGTCTTTCCTCTTCAGCCAGAGCCACTTCAGCCATCTGCCACCCGTGATGTTTCTTTGATGGCCTGGCATAGGGCCTGTCAGCTGATCCCCAGGTCCTTCATCAGTCTTATGTGATTATAAGTAGATTCTGGTATATGTTTACAACAACAAAAATGAGAGCAAGTATCAAATAGACATAAAGAAGACCGATGAACAACCTGATGGGGGTACTCAGCGGGTCGAGCTGCATCTATGAATGAAAGGGAATTCATCAACATTCCAGGTGACACGCTGCATCAGGACCCAAAATATTTTCTTTCCATCCAGAGATGCTGCTCGATCCACCTAGTTTCTTCAGCAGAGATAGACACAAAATGCTGGAGTAACTCAGCGGGTCAGGCAGCATCTCTGGAGAAAAGGAATAGATGACGTTTGGGGTCGAGACCTTTCATCGGTCTGAGAGTCAGGAGCTCATTTCTAATTAATCATTAATAACATAACAAGAAATTCAGGAGAAATGACTTTAAGCAATATTTTAAAATGTGAAAGTTGCAATCACAAGCAGTGCAAGGGATCTGCACAGATACTTTTTGGAGGAAGTTTCATTTGTTCATATGTGAGAAAGGCAAGGAATAATATGTTGTAAGAATTGGACTGAAGTGGGACAAGCCAGAAATGGAACGGAATGGCTATTTATTTGTTGTTAAATTCGATGTAAACCGGATTTCTCATCTTTCATTTCTGCTGACAGCTATTGACAGAAAAAAATTAAACCAATTTCAAGTTTTAAACACATTTCTTTAAAATAATATCAAGTGAAACATAAGTCTTTAATTAAATTGGAGTGGGATTCGAATATGGTGGTTTTGATCGCAGAAGCTGAGACTTGTCTGAGTGACCCTGGAATGTGCTCAGAGCATGCTACTGCTATCATCACATTAACAAGTGCAATGCACCTGAGAAGGCTTAGTTCCTGTTCATTATTACTTCAGCAGCTGCTGGGCATCAGTCATGTTAGTTTGGGGGTTTTTTGAGCCAGAAACATTCCAGCGTTTCTTCAGCAAAGACAAAAAGTGTTTTAGCAATACATTTTTGAACTGATATATTTTCCCTTAAAATGATTGTAAAACTAGGTACAGCAAATCTGAGAATGCTGGCCTCAAAAGAGCATTAGAATATTTTGTAACTTTAAAAATTACCTCCATCAAAAGTATAATACACTCTTAGGGTCAGCCTTTTTTACTGAAATACTATGTAGGTACTCAAGCAAGGAGTTCCTGTAAACCACTTTCATTTGTGCAAATTACTTTGTAAAGTTTCTTAGTGCAACCTTTATTTTCTCTTGGTGTTTCTTGCAGTCATGGCAACAAGAACATTTTCTTACATAGGAAATTATGACCTCTTGGTATAAAAGGTCTGGTAGTCTTTGTTCCCCAGGCAACTTTTCTCTTTGCTGTTCATTTAGCCTCCAGGGAGGGCATTGTATAAACAGGATGGGACACTTGGCTTGTGTGGATAGGAATTCTACAGCTGACCCATTGGGTCACCACAAGCCTCAAGTTGCCACCTGTGCCAAATGACAGATGGGACAAGGTCAGTGGATCAGAGCATTGAAAGGGCAAGGGTGACCAAACGAAAACACAGTGGGCCAAATGACTGCTCACCTGTGAACTGAACTGGCTACACCATACTAAATTTAAGTGAGTAACACAACAGGATTAATGTGAGCATGAGTCAAGGTCAACTGCCCTAAGAGCATTGTGCAAAGGCATTTGGATCTTATTTTAATACAGTGCTGTGCTGTAAATATAAAAGGAGAACAAAGTTTATTTATTTTAATTTATCTTTACGTAATTTTTGTTTAGTTTAAAGATACAACGCAGAAACAGACCCACCAAGTCCGTGCCGACCAGCGATCCCCGCACATTAACACTATCTTACACACATTAGGGATAATTTACAATTTTACCAAGCCAATTAACCTACAAATCTGTACGTCTTTGGAGTATGGGAGGAAACCGGAGATCCCAGGGAAAACCCACATGGGTCACGGGAAGAACGTACAAACTATACTCAGACAAGCACCCGTACTCAGGATCGAACCCAGGTCTCTGGCGATGTAAGGCAGCAAATGATGGGCCGAATGGCCTAATCACCTAATTCTACTCCTATTCCTTATGACTTTATACCATTGTGCCATCATGCCACCCATTTCTTAAAGTTAAAATAATTCTGTAATTCTGTGAAAACCAGCTAGTTTTAAACCTTGGGTACACAAAATTGCTGGAGGAACTCAGCGGGTGCAGCAGCATCTATGGAGCGAAGGAAATAGGCGACGTTTCGGGCCGAAACCCTTCTTCAGACCCTTCTTTAAACCTTGTTCATGACACTTCATTTTAGCTGCATAAAGGGCCTGTCCCACTGCAGTGACCTAATTTGCGAGTTTAGACGAGTTTGCACTCAATTCAAACTCGCAGCATGGTCGACACATGGTCTTAGGAGATCCTAGGAGGTCACTGCAACTCTCCTTCATGCTCGAGGGAAGTTCCTGCATACTCACCGCCTCAGTTTGGTCGAGGACAAATGTTCAGCATGCTGAAAATTTTTCCGCGAGTAAAAATTGGTCGGCATGGTTCTTTTGAACTCGTAGTGCAGTGGAGTGGGGTCACTATGTGGTTATAGGCAGTCGAGGTAGCCATAGGCAACCTCCTTTGATGACCGGGCATTTTAATTGGCTCATTGGAGTTTTCAGAACCAAGGAAAACCGACCGGTAATGTTAAATTCCCGCTAAACTTTATTAAACGTTGTCTGGCTTCTTAAAAGTGTCACCACTCCTTCTCCTCCCCTTCTCCCCATTTCCCTCCCCCTCGGTCCCCCCCCCCCCTCTAAAGGACTTACCGTATACTGTGCCAGCCGTCTTTTACCTTCCTGTTCATCGTGGGTGTGAATTTCAGGCAGCTCTCCCCGCTTTCCCTGACCCCCGCCCTTGCGGTGTGTGTGTGTGTGTGTGTGTGTGTGTGTGTGTGTGTGTGTGTGTGTGTGTGTGTGTGTGTGTGTGTGTGTGTGTGTGTGTGTGTGTGTGTGTGTGCGTGCGCTGACGGTTGATCCAGCTCGCTGTTTCATCGCTGACGGTCGATCCAGCTCGAGGTTTTTCAGGCGAGTGCCGTCGTTTGAAGGTCGAAGACAGTTGCTGAAAAGTCGCGTTAGTGGGACAGGTCCTGAAGACAGCTGGGATATAGAACAGTTAACTTTAATCATGAATTATAAAATTCTTTGTTGACTCAGTATCTAGAGGGTTCATCTTTTTTTTTAATGAAAATAGAACACCCAGTCTTTCGAGTTCACTTTCAGTCAGCTGCTTTTGGTTTTCATCAAAAGGACATGTAAAACCAAATGAGAACACTTTGAATCATACAGTTGTCTGCAATTATAATCACATAATCTTTGTTATTCCAAAACACAAAATCATGATTGTCAATTGCTCTAAGTGGAAGTCCGGTTGGAAAGTTACACAAAAACATGAAATCCTTCTTTACATCAATAAAGCTGTGTTCCTCACTATCGTCTGAAGAAGGGTTTCGGCCGAACGTTGCCTATTTCCTTCGCTCCATAGATACTGTCGCACCCGCTGAGTTTCTCCAGCACTTTTGTCTATCATCAACACATCGCTTACTTTAGCCATGTATCAAGCTGTGCAACCATTTCATTTTATTGGGTCTCATTAGACAAAGCCCTGTCAATAAGGGTCTACCAGAACAAGGGGTCACAGTTTAAGGATAAGGGGGAAATCTTTTAGGACTGAGATGAGGAAAACATTTTTCACACAGAGAGTGGTGAATCTCTGGAATTCTCTGCCACAGAAGGTAGTTGAGGCCAGTTCATTGGCTATATTTAAGAGGGAGTTAGATGTGGCCCTTGTGGCTAAAGGGATCAGGGGGTATGGAGAGAAGGCAGGTACAGGATACTGAGTTGGATGATCAGCCATGATCACATTGAATGGCGGTGCAGGCTCAAAGGGCCGAATGGCCTACTCCTGCACCTATTTTCTATGTTTCCATTTTTACATTTCAGATGAAAAATCCACTTTTAAAATGAGTTCCTTCACAATCGTGTGGCATGTGGTAATTAATAACCCTGGAAGAGTGAATGACAGCCAGCTAACATGTGAGTGTGATTGAGGGAAGCATTTTTCCTGTTCGATGCAGACAACAATTTCGCTCAACATCTCAAGAGGTAATTTTGGCCAAGAACAAGCTAAAGTCACCTAAATCATTTAGTTGGGACAAGTTCCATGAGGATGCAGCTGGTGATCCATGCTAAATCCATTCAATGTGAATCTATTGATTTAACATGATTCAAAGTCTATACACGACCTAGACAGTCTAACTGCATCACTAAGATGTTGGCTGCATCAATCCCTGTCTCTGTCTCGCTACCTTCAATGCCTGCATTCAGAAAATTATACCACCAGATCTTTCTCATCCATCAGTGATGCAACAGGTAGTGCTGCTGCCTTGCGTGAAAAAAATTAAATACTGCTGGAAATATCGTCAAGAGTATTTTATTGCCGTATGTCCCAAAATGGAATAACAAATTATTTCTTGCATCAGCACAACTGGTAAGTAAATATAGTATTCAGCAGATACTATAATAAACAACAAGAGGTTCAATAACTTAAAATAAAACTGTGTAACTGTGTAACTCTATAAAGTAGGTCAGACCACATATGTGGGAAGACTAACAGAGGGAAGGTGGGGGAGGAGATGTGTCTGTTGGGTTGAAATGGTGAAAATGGAGACGAGTTACAAACAATTTTTTCCAGTCAATGGGTGAACGGCAGAGAATGTTGGAGTTGCAAAATGTGGATAAGGATGATCTGCCCGGTAGATCATTTTTGACATGTCTTACACTTCCAGAGAGAGGAAGAAAAACAAACTGCGCTAATATCACAGATGGACGACTGTGCAGAGAGAAATTAGTCACCTGAAGTTGCAACGTTTTCTACTGAGTTCAGGAGGTTGTGACGTGCTCAGTCGGAAGACAAGGTGATGTTTCTTGAACTTGCATGGAGCCTCACTGTGACAGTGAAGAGGGCCACCGACTGAACCATAAGAGTGGGAGTGAGATGGGAAATAAACTGTTTGGCAACAAGAAGCCATGGGACTCACCAGCTGAATGACCACCCAATATGTTTTTTGGTTTCTCCAACGGAGAGGAGAGAACATGGTGAATGCCAAATGCAGTACACTGGATTGGAAGAATTGCATAGTGAAATCAAAAGGCATTATGTATTATTTATAATCTGTAAACATTGCACTTCCTCCATCCCACACTCTATCCTTATCCATCGGCAGACACGCACACGGCATGCACCCACACGCACACACATACATGCACACACACACACACACAGACTCACACACATTTTTTTAAATAAAACCCTAGTGACTCAAATGACTCTGGATTTCAGAAGCATGGTACTGATTTGGTGGAAAATAATATTGATCCGCAACTCCCACTCTTTCTCCTGCCCTCCTCCCCATCCCTACACCAGAGCAAATACAATTCCCCCACTATCTCCCACCATTCTAGCCATTCTGCTCCTCTCCCCTCCTCCTTATGTCCATCTCCAAATCCACATTTCCCTTTTATGCCCCCTCTTTCTCCTTCCATGTTCTCTTCCAACCCTATCCCTCCCACCAGATTTGCATTTCACTTCTCTTCTTTCCTTTTATTCTCTCCATTTTCTTTTCACCTCCAGCTTTTGTCACTTGTCACTTGTTCCATCTATCTGCCAATCACCCCTGGGCCACTCACCTGTATCCACTATCACTTAGCTAGATACAGAATGCTGGAGTAACTCAGCAGGCAGGCAGCATCTCTTCAGAGAAGGAATGGGTGACATTTCAGGTCGAGACCCTTCTTCACCCATTCCTTCTCTCCAGGGATGCTGCCTGCCCCGCTGAGTTACTCCAGCTTTTTGTTTCTATCATTGGTTTCAAAGGTTTCAAATGTCTTTTATTGTCACATGTGCCAATTAAGGTACAGTGATATGCCAATTAACATCATCTGCAGATGTTTAAACCAGCATCTGCAGTTCCTTCCTCCACCCATCATTTACCAAACTTTGTCCTACCCCTACCTCTCTTTTCCAGCTTTCTCTCCCTTAATCCAGTCTGAATGAAGAGGGGTCTTGGCCCGAAACTTCATCTGCCCACTCCCTTGATAGATGCTGCCTGACCAGCTGACGTACTCCAGCACTTTGTTTTTAGGTCAAGATTCCAGCATCTGCAGTCTCTCGTATCTCCATTACAATAACTATCTAATCCTGACTCCTTAGCATTATCTGATCACACCTATCAACTCACCTGCTGATGGAACTCTTGTGCATACATTTGTTTCCTCTGATCGGGACCATTTTATGCACTCCTAACAAATGTCTTTCATCTTATATTCTGTAAACTATGTCATTCATATCTCTCCTGCCCATGTCTGAGCTGACATTAATTCCATCATTGCTAAATTATAACTAATTTTAAATATCTCATCTTTATTTTCAAGTCTGAAGAAGGATTTCGGCCCGAAACGTTGCCTATTTCCTTCGCTCCATAGATGCTGCTGCACCCGCTGAGTTTCTCCAGCACTTTTGTCCACCTTCCATCTGTGACTTCCCTTCTCCTCTGTCTGTAATGAACTTTAACTCTATAAACTGGAGGATTTGAAGCTTTTGTAATTCTTACCTTTTATTCATTCCCAAATATTAACCATTCTATCTTTAGGACCCGTGCTATCAGCCATCAGCTAAAGTTCTGAATTTCCCTCCCTAAATCGTTCTGCTTCTCTGTCTTCATATTGCATCATTAAAATGCTCTGTACAACTCTTGGTCAATTGTTCTGATATCTTGACATACTTCGTGCAAAATTTGTGTGACTGCAATCCTGAAGTATCTTTGAAGATTTTGATTTGTGGCTTAACTTACCTTGTTGTAATTTTTGCTAGTTCGCTGAAAAGTTAGTAGCTCACTAAAGGATCAAGGCCTCGCTACAAAGCACAATGTGGAATTCAGTCTTGGTCAACATACACTCCAGAGTGAGTTAGGATAGGATTCCTTTCTTGACAAACATGTGAACCAGATGTTTTTTGAATAAATATCTAGTGGTTTGTGGTATCCTATGATGATGCCAGCTTTTTTTTTCATTCCAGATTTATTAAATTTACTTTTCATTTAAATTTCCCCAGCTGTTGTGGTTGTATTTGAACTTACATCTCTACATCAGTAAACTAGGCTTTTGGACACTAGTCCAGTAACTATATCTTTGACCAACCCTTTGATCGCCTGCACAGTCAGATATCACTAGTCCTATGATAATACTTCAGAGAAGAACAGGAGTCCTATTCTCAAGGTACTGAACAATATTTATCCCTTACTGAACAATGTCAACAAAGGGTGGCAGGGTGGCACAGTGGCAGAGCTGCTGCCTTGCAGCGCCAGAGATCCGGATTCGATCCTGACCACGGGTGCTGTCTGTATGGAGTTTGTACATTCTCCCTGTGACCACGTGGATTTCCTCTGGGTTTCCTCCCACTCCAAAGATGTACAGGTTTGTAGGTTAATTGGCTTTGGTAAATTATGCAATTGTCCCTAATGTGTGTACGTTAGTGTACGGGGTGATCGCTGGTCGGCGTGGACTCAGTGTGCCGAAAGGCCTGTTTCCGCAGTGTACCTCTAAACTCTAAAGTAAAGTCTAAATTATCTGGTCATTCTCATGGTTGCTGTGTCCGAATTAGTCACCATGTTTCACACCTCGCAACAGAAGACTTGGTTTGAAACTAGGCCAGTGGTTGTAAAATCCAGTTTAGAACAAGGTATGCAAAAGGCACTATGCAAATATGTCCTTTCTTCATTCAATTGTTCTACATATCTTATTGTATGCCACTTTGTCAATTATTGTCTGCTAGTTCTCCCCAAACACACTTTGAGATGTTTTATTACACTGAATATCCTAAATTAATTAAATGTGTCACTACAATGAGAGGAAAGAAGATATGGCCATTTATCTGCAATTTTGAGCCATCATGCAGATAGATCAGAAACAAAAGAGAAAAAAATCTTTATGATTAGTATTTAATTTTCCCCTTCCTTATTTCATAGCTTGTGAATGTTATGTATGTTATCACTGCAATTTATTTCCTTTCCAAGATGTCCGATACTTTATAACATTCCCACACTCTCACAGTACTCTCTGAGTATTCATCTAATTATTCATGTATCATGAGTATAGTGAAGCTTTTGTTCGAACATGGTTAGTTTCCCTGAAGACAGTTCCCCGTTTCAGGCTACTGCATGGAGCATTTTCCATGGTCGAATGTTCAGAGTAGAACAAATTGGTCGGCAGCACTATCACCCTGACAAAGTGTGCATCCATCAATGTCAAGTAGCATTGACAATGACATGCTAAGGAATCGACAGCCCTGTCCTGATATATCAAGGTAGACCAGCATAAAAGTTTGAAAGCTTCAAACTGCATCAACTTAAGTAAAATGAGTTTAAAATAACCCCATTTTGTGGATATCCATAATGCCAGTAATTATTGCCCTTTGCATTACTGCGCTGACAGTCAATTTGATCTGACTCAGATGATCATAGCCAGATGTCAGTGGAAGCTAAGACAGGCCAAATAGAAATGTGGGATGGATCAATGATGCTGATGATCTGAGCAGAGTATTAAAGCTTTGAGTAGCTCATGATTTGCTTATGGTTTGGAGAACATAGGTACGCACAGTTGAGAGAAATATAACACTCTCATAAATATTGCTGCGTTAGCGAATTACATTTGCCTCCATTTAAGCAATCTCTCGTGCATGTTTGCAGGTGCAAATCTCCATCCCAAGCCGTTGCTGGATCTCAGACAATTTTAGGAAATGGCACATCACGACGTTTATTGCTGCACCTTGAAGAACACAAACAGCAACAGGAAAGTTTACAGATACACTTTGTTCACACAAAGCTCATCCTTTGTCCACTGGAGTGATGGGAACACGGCAGGACGCTCATAAATAGACATATTTACAATCTTGCCTCTGTAAAATGCCCACAGCAGCATTCTCATCTGAGCGCTCATTGTGTTCAGGCACCACCTGTGATGCCAGAGGGCGCGGGGTCAAAGCAAAGTCATTCTTTAGCCTTTGTACAAATCAACAGCAACTGACTGGCCCTTTATCTATATCGAAGCCTTATATATTTTTTTAAAGAGCTTCTGAAAAAAATTGCTGGACCATTTCCTCATTCACATAAAAGACAAAGCGGCAATATTGATCACCTCATCCAATCAGGGCAGTTCTTTCATCGGGGTGTTTATGGGCATTCAGGGATGAGAAATGAAGAAACTGTCATTTTCTCTTTCATTCGGAAGCCACTTTTTTTTCTGCCATCTGTCTTCACCTTTTGACCTAAACTCCAGCATCACTGGTCACTCAAGGGCAATAGTTCAACATGCGGGTAAGTGGGAGATGTCTGTCCCACTTCCTCTTGGTGTTCCTACAGAATGCTTTTGTTTCTCTGATTTCAAAGTCCACTTGAGCTGAGTGTTGTGCCTCGGCAAAGTATGTAGGACGGAGAGGGCAGCATTCCTTCCAGACACCCACTAATGAATGAAAGAGCTGCTCTGTTTACATTCAAGCCGACCTAGATAGCAGCAATCCAGCCTCAACAACAGGGACCATAATTAAACTCATTTATTTTATTGCTCACCATAGGGTACTTTGATAAAAAGGGTGATAATCTGACTATCCTTGCTGATTTATAGCCAGGACAGTTAAAGAAATTACACCCAGCTTTAAAATCAAAGTACCCTTCTCCCAGGCTCCCTATTGATTTATTTTTAGAAGATTGCCTTTATAAAGTCCTGTCAAAGTTATATCAGTCAAATCAATCATTCTTCCAGCATAAAAATACTGACTACAATTTAAAAAATATTAATGATCGATGGAAAAATGAAACTGAAAATGAAAAGTAACAATGCTTAAAAGGGATAAAAATGCACAGGAATACAAGAGGCTGCAGAGAGTGGTGGTCTCAGCCCTCCACACCATCACATACATTGCCTCAACAAAATAGCATCTATCATTAAGGAACCCACTGTCCAAGCCATACCTTCTTCTCGCTGCTACCATCAGGCAGGAGGTACAGAAGCATCAAGTCCCACATCACTCGGTTCAGGAATAGTATTTCCTGCAACTATCTTGTTCTCGAATCAACTTGCCTAACCCTAATCCTACCTTGACAATGGATCATCACGGACCTTGTCTTATAAATGCGTTTTGCACCTATGTCTTGTTTTTGCACAGTGTTTAATGTCTACGGTCTGGCAGAACTTGTTTCACACGTGTATGTGCTGTCTGACTCTATGTGTCTGAGTTACTGCTGCAAGCAACATTTTCATTATACCAATATCTCACCTATTCCTTCATATGACAACAAACTTACTTGACACTACTTGATAGGTACTTGAATGAGAAGGGCATAGACGGATATTAAGGTAATGCCAGCAACTGCAATTGGAATAGATAGACATGATGAGTGGCGGTGGGTCAAATGGCCTATTTTAATGTTGCACTCTATGAAACTGACTTTAAGAGAATAATATGCAGAAAGTATGTTCCTAAGGCTTTTTTTTACTGTTTGTTAAATGAGGTCCTGATAATATTATTGACATACAACATCTGGCTATCCAGCACTGATTTTCCATAGTCAGTTGATTTAAGCCTGTTCTCAATGTTTTTGTACATTGCTACTTTTCAGTTTAAATTTGAATGGATTGAAATTTGTACTTGGTTGCATGCACAAAATGTACTGGGTACTGAAAATTATATTTATCATGGTTTGCTTCCATTGTAGTCAAATTGACAGCAATGGAACTAAACTGCCCTTCGTGTGTATGTTCTTTTAACTATAATTACTGTATCCTACACAAAAACCCAGACTTTACTGGCTTTATGTTGTACTAAACGTTATTCATGCTATTTCCTTACACTGTAGAAGGCTCGATTATAATCATGCATTGTCTTTCAGCTGACTGGATAGCACGTAACAAAAGCTTTTGACTGTACCTCAGAACATATGACAATAAACTAAACTCAAACTCAAGGGATAAATTTCTACCCCTTATGACCAAGAATATTTTGCAAAGGTTAAGAGTTTCTCATTAAAATGAAGTTGTTTATCAGGACCAAAAACCCATTTTCAAAGGAGGATCCATCAAATATGGATGGATGTCCTTCTCACCTCCAAAATGGAACAGATTAAGGTTCAGAATGGTTCGATCACAGCAGCTGCAAACCTGGTTAACAAACTGTAGAGTATTTACTGAGCACACCAATCTAGTACAAATCCATAACATTTGTGTTTAAGTAATAAATTATACAATATTATTTTTGACCATTACAATAGTTTTTATCCATCCCCATTGAATAGAAGAATTCAATGTTTTTGCATTAATGTATGTGCAAGACCTATCAACATTCTATGTATCTATGTGTTACAAAGCAACAGGTTCAAGGATCTGACTAGTAGAACAGAAAAAGGCTAATTCGTCTGTTTAGTTACAAAATTTGCTGAATTGAAAGGAACAAAAACAATAATTGTCGGTGTGCGCAGGTTCCAGTTTGCAGCAGCTCACCTTCCTCTCTCTCTCTCACTCTGCCTCCATCCGTGGTACTGATCACGACTCAGCCCGTCGGTGAACCCCTCTCATACATGAACACATCAGA
Organism: Amblyraja radiata; assembly: GCF_010909765.2. Taxonomy (NCBI): domain Eukaryota; kingdom Metazoa; phylum Chordata; class Chondrichthyes; order Rajiformes; family Rajidae; genus Amblyraja; species Amblyraja radiata. The sequence goes on from NC_045961.1 coordinate 71,644,768, forward strand.
TTTATTGGCAAGAGAGAGATCAAAAAGAATACTTGTCTTGGTATGCGCGGGGACCGTTTTACAGCAGCACACCTCTCTCACTCTGCCTCCATCCGCTGATCGCGACTCAGCCCGTCGGTGAACCCCTCTCGTACATAAACTTCTGGCTTACTGGCGCCCGCCTTTATACAGGTAAGAAATCAGCTGTTGAAATAACCACCGGTAAGTCCTGGCCTATTGCGCTGCTCCCAAATTCAAACTATAACCAATGGCAGATGGGTTCTAAATATAGCGCTACAGGCCGCAGCGCTATGGGGTTTAAATATAGTGCTACCGGCCACAGCGCTATGGTATTTCAATATAGTGCTATGGCCACATCGCTATGGGTCACAGACTGTTCGGGCAAAATTTTCACATAACACTATGTAAAGAACGATATGATAAATAAACTTAAATTTAAGCATTTGCAATAGATTTTATCCATCTTAGTTATTTGGTAGATGCTTAGTGTGACTGTGCTGCTGTATGTGTAAAGCCAAGCTAAAATGTGTTTGTCCATGTAATGAATTTCTTGATAATTCAAGTTATTATTCAGCATTCACAGGGTTCCATTTAGAGCTAATCCCAACCCTGGAGCTATCCAGTAACCCAGTGACTGCGTGCAGGCTGCTGTAACTATAATTCTAACTAACAGTGAAAGATCTGACAAGGTTTGATTTTCCTTTCAATTCAGCAAATCCTTTGATGCATTTGGTTTTTTCAGGGCTTCCAATTTGTGGGGCCTATGTCTTTGCTGTAAATAAGGCCAATTATTTGATCAGTCTTATTCCAAATAGCAACCTGTACAAAGCTATTTGAAACTAATGTCAATGATGGAATAAGTTTAACAAGGTCAGCTATCTTTCAATAGATGTAGAAAGGGTTTATTGCATCTGACATCCTTTATTAAAAAGTGTATATATATAAACACTCTGAATATTCAGATTAAACAATGAGATGATATTGACACAAGAAATTGAAGATGCTGGAATCTCAAGCAAAATCAAAAGTGCTGGAAGAACTCAGTGGGTCAGGCATGATGTTTTAGATCGAGTCCCTTCTTCAGATTGCAGTAATAATTCTAGAATTTCTTTGACATCTCATTTGTCATATAGCATTTACAAATGGACAATTATTTGCACCTCTCACTGTCAAATATGAAACAGAATTGCCTTTGACTTTATTTTCTTGAAATAAAGAATAAATGCAATTGAAGAAGGGTCTCGACCCGAAACATCACCCTGAGGAGGCGCTGTCCTGTACGGCTGCCTGCCCTGCAGCTGTCCGTTTTTTTCACTTCTTTTTTATTATTTTTAGTACGTTAAAGTGTGTAGTCGGGGGGTCTAATCTTTTTATGTGTGGGGGGTGGTGGGGGGGGGAAGGGGGAAACTGCTTTTTCAAGTCCCTACCTGGTCGGAGAGGCTGCCTTCCTCCGAGCAGCACCTTCGACCTGTCCTCGCGGCCTACCAGCGGGTCCTGGAGCGACGTTTCCTGAGGGGACCTGGCCAGAACCTCAGCTTTGGCGGCGGCACAGCGCTGGAGCGCTATTGCGGAGCGGGCGATGCCTTTCCTGGGTCGCCGCGCTGGAACTCCAGTATGCTGGGACCGCCGATGAAAACATTGTGGAGCCCCGGTTCTGTGGAGCGGCCAGCTGCGGCGCTGAACTTTACATCCCGGAGCCTGGGATCTCTCGCCGAGATCGCCAGTGTGTGGAGCTCCGTCAAACGCGGTCTGTTGGCTTGGAAGCCGCGGTCTCCAATAAGAAGGCGGCCGTTCCTGGCACCCCAAGCCGCTGAGGGTTCTCCCGACACCGGAGCACCATCACCCGGCGAGAACATCGGGCGCCGTGGCGGCGACTGTGGAGGCCTCAATAGGCCCGACTCTGGGTGGACAAGAGGATGGGGACTGGACTTTGTGCCTTCCCCCACAGTGGGAACCACTGTGGGGGGATGTTTTTGTGTTTTGGTGTTGAACTGTTGTATTTTTATTAGTGTGCTGCAAGGACATCTGAATTTCCCCTGAATAAGGGGATTAATAAAGTAAATCTAATCTAATCTAATCTAATTCCTTCTCTCCAGAGATGCTGCCTGGCCTGTTGAGGTACTGCAGCGTTTTGTGTTTATCTTTGGTTTAAACAAGCATCTGCAGTTCCTTCCTACCACACTGAATTTGCACGTGTGCAAGATCAGTAGCCAATGCCAGTCACACCACCATTGTGAGTAATGCCACTGTCTCATAGCATCAGAGACCCTGGTTTAATCCTGACCTTGGTTGCGGTCGGTGTTGAGTTTGCACATTCTTCCCATGAATCACGGAATCACTCTGGATACTCCACTTTCCTTCCACACTCCGCAGAGGTGCACTGGATAATTAGCCAATGTAAATTGCCATGAGCGTTTATGTGACAGATAGGGTCTAAGGTGGGGTGGGTGAGAAAGTGGGGAGAAAAATTTGGGATTAATGTAGGATTAGTGTAAATAGGCTGTTGATGGTCAGCGCAGACTCTATGGGCCGAAGGGCGTGTTTCTGTGTTGTATGCCTCCATCACACTATCATCTGGCAGCTACATCCCCATGCTATGGTCAGAAAAACTTCCATTTGCGATCTAAGGGAGCATTTAACAAGTTACAACACATGTTGATGTGAGTATTCAGTCAACACTCTGCAAATCTCCATCAACCTTTAATTTACATCCTCACGTTGTCTCCCTTCACCCCACCCACACATCCATCACTTTCCCCGTCTCCTCGCACTCCAATCTAGTTGGCACGATGAGAGTAGACTTCAGGATTTCACAGGTCATATCCACAATATAAGATGTATCTGAACAGGGGTCCCAACCCAATATGTTATCAGTCCATTTGCTCCACAGATGCCGCCTGACCCACTGAGTTCCTCTAGCACTTTGTATTTTGCTCACGATTCCAGCATCTGCCACAACACCCATACTAGCGCTCCAGAAAGCCCCCCCCCCCCCCCCACCCCACTGGCCACCAATATTGGAATTGGTGGAGAGGTGGAATATTACGTTGGGGGACCAGCCCTCCCGTGTGTTGCTGGGACCCAATGGGTCCCACTTAGTCTAGTATTCCATAAATCTCCGCTCTGCTTTGATCAATGTGTGCACCTTGCCCGTGCAGTGCAAACGGCTAGCTGTCTTCTAGCAGCATCCACCATTGCTTCACCATCCTTCCCGATCGTTCTGGCTTCAACTGCATGTTTTATGTGGCTGAACGATCCAACAGTGCTGAGAGCAAATTGGAGAGTGCCTCCAGGCTCCTGATGAAGACGGTCAAAATTGTAAAGCTGCACAATGCTTTCAGCGACCTTGCAGTAGGAGCACAGATGGCCCCGGATAGACTTCTTCATGTCCATGTCTGTCATGGCCATGGTATTCTTCTCTGACCACAGGTTCCTTCAGGCTTCATGTCACCTGCAGGAGGACCAGAAGACAGACATGGGGATGTGGAAGTTAAACATCAAACTGCAGACCCCAGAGAACATTAAGGAACATTGAGGATCCTCAGGCATTGAGGATCTGAGGGACTACACAGGTTGGCCAACCGTGAAGTGCCTCTTTGACTCCCTGATACACTGGTGGGAAGCAGCCAAGGAAAACATCAAGAGCCTCTTTGTCCTCAAAAGGTTTTCAGAAAGCAAGACAAAGTCAGAAGGAATTGTGCCAAATCCAGACAGACTTGCAGCAACTCCTCCTTCTGTAGTTAAGGTGGGTGGATGTGAGGGAAAAACTCCGAGAGTAGACAAACTGGCAAACCTGCTCCTTGCCTCAGAATCCTCCAAGATAATCTTCCGATCCAGAGTCATCTCCTTGGAGCAGCAAGAGATGCATTCATGCTTCTTCTTCTTCCAAAAGATTTACAAGGGGAACTCTGTGATCCACAGCCTTAAGGAAGAGGATGGCACTGTAACATCCTCCATTGGCCTCCTCCTTTGCCAGAGCGATGCCACACGCAAAGTGGAGGAACATCACCATGTATTCCCTTTGGTTAGCTTAAAACCAACAGTTTGAACATTCAATTCTCCAATTACAAGTAATGCCCTTCCCTTACCACCCTCTCTTTTCCTTGCCCTCCCCACCGTGGTGCGTACACATTTCTCCCACCATCTCCCATCCCCCCAATGTGTCCAGCCCCTTCTGTACACTCATTACTCATCCATGCGTCCCCATTTCCCTTTTATCCACTTTCTTTCTCCTTCGACCTCTGTCCTCATCCACCCATATTCCTCCCTCTGGCTTTCCCTTTCATTCATTCTCTTCTTGCCTTATCTGGCAACCTTTCAGCCTTGCTTTTCACTTATAGTCTTTGTCACATACTCCACCCCTGAAAACCACCTCACCTTTATCCACAATCACTTTCTGGGCTTTATCCTGTACCCCTCCCCATCTCCTGCCACCTCTGTTTTCCAGATTGCTCCCCCCCCCCCCCAACTCCAATCAGTTTGAAGAAGGGACCCGGGAAGGACTGAGATGAGGAAAAACATTTTCACCCAGAGAGTTGTGAATCTGTGGAATTCACAACTGTCAGTTGCTGGTCAATTCACTGGATGTATTCAAGTGATAGTTAGATATAGCTCTTAGGCCTAATAGAAGCAAGGGATTTGGGGAGAAAGCAGGAATGGAGTACTGATTTTGGATGCTCAGCCATGATCATATTGAATGGTTGGCTCGAAGGGCCGAACGGCCTACTCCTGCACCTATTTTCTATGTTTCTATAATCTAAAACATCATCTGTCAACTCCCTCCACATACACTATACTGCCTAAACCACTGAGTTCCACTTGCACTGTGTTTTGTTTTGTTCTGTTATATTCCATCTGGTCTGTCTGAGATCAGGGATTGGGTTGAGGGTAAAGGTTGGGAGAGGGGTGTGAACACATGACCTGTTGATGTTGGATAAATTAATTATCAGCTTCCTTAACTGTAAAGTAGATGGAACTTGTCAAATCACATCTCATTCAGGGCCTCTGCTTAGCAATACAATGATGTGGCCTCTTGAAGAAACAGAACACAGTTTCATGGTAAATATTCTAATAACTACCATTGAAATGAAGCTAAACCATTTCTATAATCACGCTTCTTTTACAAAGAATGCAAATAGTTGCCTATATTGTCCTTAACATACCACCAACCCCCATAAAAATAACTGCTTTTTATTCACTGTATCTTCATACAACAAAACATTCATACCAACAATTATTGGGGCTCAAGTGTAAAGAAATCCACCTGTTTTGCCCGCGAATTGTGATTACCTTTCCCTGAGCTACAATAATATTTTTTAGCTAAAAGTAGATAACAATTTATAAGGCTATTGAAGTAAAAAATAAGGAAAAATGTTCTGCAATTAACTTGTCTCAGTTGACAAACGTCTGCTGTCTAATCCACACTTTGTGGCTATTCCAAAACCCACATGAGCACGAGGACAGATATTAGTGAACGATTATTTAACTATTTGGCTGTCACATTTAGTTATATGACAATTCCAAGGATTTTTATTTTATGGACACATGGAAAGTGATAGTTATATGGACGGGAAAGGAATGGAGGGTTATGGTCTGAGCACAGGTATATGGGACTAGGGGAGAATACGTGTTCGGCACGGACTAGAAGGGTCGAGATGGCCTGTTTCTATGCTGTAATTGTTATATGGTTTAAATGGTTATAAATGGAAATCCTTTCTCTTAGGCCCTCTAGTTGCTCACGATATTTCCACAGTGAGAAGGAGCCAGAATTTGAGCCAACTTCGGTCATTTCATCCCACTCACACAAAATTCATCCATTCAGCAGCTTGGTTGAAAACTGAGGAATGTTCAACAAAATGCACAAACCCAAGGGCTGAGCTTTCAACTTTCCACTCATGGGCAATCAGCTTATTTCATGAGGAACCAGGCCATCCTGCAACTTCAGCTTGTTATTTTTATGTTCTGCTGTGAACATCAGCTTGATTTATTTAGCACAGATATTTATGCAGGATATCCAAGTTTAAGCTTCAGTTCTTGTTTACAAAGACTTCCTGCTCAAGGGCAGCTTAGAGACACAACACAGTACAGGAGACAGCATAGATACAACAACAGATCAACAAAAAGCATTGTTAACCATTTATGTTGCTCAGCTCAGAATCATGACTAATCCTTGATTAAAACTTGCAATGCATTTTGATGTTATTTTTTCCCCCTTATATTAAACCTTGCATTCTAATATTTATTTTCAGGGAGATGGGGTCAGGGTTGACTTTGAGTGTAACTGCCAGCTCTCCAAGCAATTGAAAACCATTGCTTCCTGCAACAGCAGCATTCCTTTCTGCAACACGGTGGTTCAGCTCTACCCAGCTGCTATATCTCATTAATGCGCATTTGACCATTACAGCAGACTTTTGAGTGCTGACACTTGAAAGGCAGGCACTGGCAGGCTATCAACTATAGCAACAGGAAATCGCCTGAAGACAACAATGAAAAAACAGCAGCTGCAAAAACCAAAGCAAAATAACTTTACATGCTTGTCGATTAATTTTTGTTTTTAATTTACACAAATTTTAATTTTTTTATTTAGATTTAAACCTTTAATTGGAGTTTGCTCCAAGCTAGAATAAAATACGTTGTGAAAAGGTCATCATTGCATAAAAATAACTTTAGTTTTTGAATTAAGTACAATGCAGCATTTACCATTATTACTTCAGGAACAAAAGCTTTTGGGAAAATAATGAAATATTGTATATCATGTAAAAATTTGACTTCGTAAATTCGTAAAAACTGAGATTTTGAACCATAATTTGCGTAGGGATGATTTTAACACCTTCCCGTGAGCAAAAAACAAAGTGCTAGAGGAACTCAGCAGTTCAGGCAACAGCTATGGTTGGAATGGACAGGAGACGTTCTGGTCAACCTGAAGCTTCACTTATCCATTCCCGCCCCAGATGTTGGCTGAAGCGTTGAGTTCCCCAGCACTTTGTTTCTTTGCTCAAGATTCCAGCATCTGCTCTCTCTTGCATCAGGAAGGTTGGGCCTGAACCAAACGTTGTCTGTCCATTCCCTTCCCAGATGCTGCCTGACTCATTGAGTTCCTCCAACATTATGTTGTTTACTATAAGTTGGACTTACTTTTACCTGTTTAATTACAACATCTTTTTGTCCAAATTTTTCCTGGAATTGCAAGTCTATAATATTGTAGTAATTGAAATAGGACATCTGGAATCAGACTGAATAAGGTATGTAGAATGAAATCCATTGAATGATCAGATTGTTGGATTCTGAATAGTTAGATTGAGTAAATTCAATGTCAGATCAGTGCAGAATGAGAAATAAAGGGATAGAAATAGTAATTGGAGATGAAAAAGTAAAAAGTAGAGATAGAAAAGATAGGAAAAGTAAGAAGCTGCCTCTTTGCTCCCGTGACTTGGGCTCAATGCTGATCTCAGGAGCTATCTGTGTGCAGTTTGCATTTTTTCTCAATGATTGCAGAGGTTTTCTTTCAGTACAGTTTCCTCCACATCCCAAAAATGTGCTGATAGTCAGATTAATTGTTCTGTGTATCCAGCTGAGTGGTAAAAGCTCAGGTGGTTATGGAATTGATGGGAATTTGAGGAAAATAAAATGGGTTAAAGTAGAATGAATATAAATGGGTGTCAACAGACAGTGTGTACTCAGTTTGTTGAAGGACCACTTTCCAGCTATCTTTCTATGACTCGAAAAAAATCATATTATTAAGAAATATTAACAACAATTAAAGATAGACACAAGTGCTGGAGTAAGTCAGCAGGACTGGCTGTCTCTGGAGAGAAGGAATGGGTGATGTTTCTGGTTGAGACCCTTCTTCAGACTCTTCTTTATCCTCCAACAACAATTAAAAGTTGGCTGAACTTGGTACCAAAAGAACATTTGTAAATTTTGTGCCAAAATGATTAATTTTCAGTCATTGACGATTAACTCCCTGTTAAGAATAAATCTAGTCTTTATTAAAATGCACGTCATAATAGGCTTTAAAACAGGCAACTTCATTTTACACCAGAACTTCAGTACTGACTTGTTATGACAGATTCAATTTGTATCCCTTCTTTTACTAATAGTGTTAATGCTTTTTTTCATATTTCAAATAGTTAGCCAAAAAAGTTTGACATTTCCCAAAGCAACTTTTGGAGTTCTGTGTTGACTTCCTTTGGCTTAGATTACTCCAGCGCATGTATATAAATAACTAAAAAAACCATGGTCCTCATTCTTACAAATGAAGGAATATCATCATATTACTATTTTAGTTGTGTGCATTTGAAGTTTTGTGAATAAAAGAAAATGCAATTCCACAGAGCAATCATATGGTCACAAGGTCATGTGATAGGAGTAGAATTAAGCTATTTGGCCCATCAAGTCAACTCTGCCATTCAATCATGGCTGATCCGTCTCTCCATCCTAACCCCATTCTCCTGCCTTCTCCCCATAACCTCTGACACCAGTACTAATCAAGAATCTATCTATCTGTGCCTCAAAAATAATCCACTGTCGGCCTCCACAGCCTTCTCTGGCAAAGAATTCCACAGATTCACCACCTTCTGACTAAATAGATTTCTCCCCATCTCCTTCCTAAAAGAACAATCTTCAATTCTGAGGCTATGACCTCTAGTCCTAGACACTCCCACTAGTGGAAACATCCTCTTCACATCCACTCTATCCAAAACTTTCACTATTCTGTATGTTTCAATGAGGTCCCCCCTCATTCTTCCAAACTAAAAAAGAATGGTGACACCAGCAATAGGAACAATTGGATACAATGCATAGACTGCAAGGACAAAACATTTCTGCTCCCCAACTCCCTTCCCCTCTCTTTAGACTCCAATTCTAGTGTAGACATTCCTGGCAGTGAGAAAGAAAATAGTAAGATTAAAGGAGAACTTACCAGTTTGAAGTTTGATCTTTATTTTATGAGGAGTTACGATGAGGGATTACGTGAAGACCCCACCAGCATGCATGCGCGACATTCTTCAAAGCAGCGGTGTGAAATCACAGACAACAGTAGATGAAATAAACATAGTAAGATAAGAAGAACTAGAATACCAGTTGACCTTTATGATAGAGGGCGGGAGCTGAGGGCACGTAATCCCTCATCGTAACTCCTCATAAAATCAAGATCAAACTTTAAACTGGTAAGTTCTCGTTTAATCTTACTATTTTACTTCGGAGTCACGTGAGTGACTACGTGAAGATTTTAAAGATCTGTGATTTTATGCCTTGGAACGACTCCATGCTTCACTCACTGCCTTAGTTGACCAGGGGAGGAAGTATGTTATCGTATTCAGACATGAATAATGACAATAGTAACCTCCCTCACCCAGGAGGAACTATGAACAGAACTTAACATAGAGTTTGTAAATACCCCCATCTGGCAATGGGTTAGTACTAAATGTGTGGAAAATTGCTAGATTGACCATCCTGCAACCGCTAGGATGTGGTCCCGCTAACTTCCATAACCCTGCTGCTGAGGTTGTTACAGCCTTGGTGGAGTTATTTGAAATGTCAGTATTTACTCCTGTATAAGCCAGACCCATAACCACCTGAAGATGGTCTGAAGTGATACCTTCTTTAGACGCTAGATGTAACTAACAATATTGCTAGTTCAGAGTCTCTAGGCTCTAGTGATCTAACATTCTGGTGTAGATGTGTGACCATACACAATCGAAGGTTCATGGGATATGTGAACATCTAGTTTGAGACCTGGTGCCCCTGGTCTATACTGCTTGACTAAGTCATAACATAAGTGTTATTTAGCCTGCAGATATAATCATCCTATCCAGTCAACGTTTATGTAATGACTGGACCCGTAGTGCTGCATGCAGGGCTATGAGCATAACCACTTATAAGTGAGTTAGCCCAAGGACAGGGATGTAACTGGAGCCCTTCAGCGAAGCGACGTAGCACAACGTTAACACCCCATATCTCTGCGTCCCTAGGCCTGGGAGTTTTCGAGTTGCAGATTTCCTTCATAATCTAGAGCTCAGAGGGTGACCCCCCAGAGTGGATTCTACTCCTCTCAGCCAGTATGATGAAGCACTTAGGTATGGTAGATGGCACTTTAGACATCATGATTTGTCAAGCCCTCATATGAGGCTGAACAACAAGACGTCAGTCATCCGTGCCGAATATGTAATATAATTATAAAACTAATACCTCCCATCTCCTTATGAGGAAATATTTATATTTCTTGGTGCTATCCCTGCGATCTGCAGCGAGCACGTTCATGGTTGGTTTAACAACCCCAGCCGCAGGAACGGTCTTCTCAGTCTCTGTAAGTCAAAGAATTGATTATATCATGCTGAGGACGGTTTCCCGCGTCACGGCTAGACCAATACTTGTGCCTAGAATAACCATATATGGTTCTATCATTCCCCACATCAGTGGGAACCATGGCTGGCTAAGCCCGGCAGGCATTATAAAAATGCCTGAGGTGGGAACTTGCTGAATTTTGCAAACCCGTCTGATGAGGCAGAAATGGAGGAAGACATAAAAGAACATTCCTCCTTAGTGTAGCTAGAATGTAACCAATGCTACCGATATGCCACATATTTTCCACTGGTGATTGAGCCTGGACGCAAACTTCTTGGTCTTTAATGTTCACAATGTATTTTAATACTTTGTGATCCAACACCCATATTGTGTACCGTAATGAGGTTTGGGTAAACTATCACCGGATATTTTTAATTGTTTGCACCCATGTAAACAGTCATTTGCCACCACCGAAGTGTATCAACTTGGGCTAGGGCATGCAGATTAGGCATATTCGCATAAACCTTTAATCCACAGAATGCACCCAGTGTCTAAAGGTGGTTGATACCATGTAACTGAGGAATTGGTAACTCTCCCACCCACATCTGTAACTTGATGGCATGAGCAATTTCTCATCCTGAACAATAGCATCAGTTTGTAATTTAACTAAAGATTTACTGATTTAGTGGAATAGCATAGAGCTGGTAACAATGACCACACGGTACTTGAGTGCTTACTTCTTTTGCATGCTGTATAGTTCTGATTGTGCAAAGGCCTAAATAGCACAGCTGTAAGCCAATTATACTTGATGAACAGAAGGTTGCTTGATCAGTTTTGTTACGGGCTTCAATTAATTCCAATCCCTTACCTCAGGGCGGAGTCCCAGATGATTAAACAGAGTTAAAGATAATCCCAATCATCAATGAATTCAGTTGGTATCAACTTAAATTTATCTGGACAGATGAGAACCCAATTTCTCAAATGGGTTTTGTGGCTGATACAGCTAATTTAGCAAAATACAGCGTTTAATCTCATCCAGATAGTTCTTAACAATATTTTTAAACTCTGAGCAGCTGAATCACTCATTTAGTAAATAACCTGGGAACTGAAGTTAGCCTATTTTGCAATGTTTTAACTGTATCATTGCCCCATCCAGTTAAATTTCAGATATTTCTGGTGCCCTGTGAATGAAGCCAACCCCATGGGAATTAATAGTCACGAAGTTTCAATGTCTATACTGCACATGCGAGTTGGGCTTGTTGATAATAAACGGGCCTCATTTGTCATAATAGCGAGCCTGCCTAAAGAGGCAACTCCAGCCATATTCCTAGACTGTCTCGCTTGTACTGTGCAGTATAAACTATCTCATCCAACCTTCTTGTAAATGGTCCACAACCCCACGTTTCGGTAAGAACCAGACCCACCTACCGTCATGGCTACCGGTGGTTTTATGGTAAGCCCAAAAGGCCCCCGATGCGGGTTCGATTTCCATCCTTGATTGGAGTGTAGGGCTGCTGGTGTATGTGGACCCATATCTTTCCAGGTGCATGGTAACTCCCAGCCGGCACCTGTTCCTCGGACATGCTTCCGAGTTCAGAGTCAGTTGCCAACTGACCCCTTGCACTGACCTTCGCAGAAGGGAGTTTTGTAGGCAGCCCTGAAAAGGGTGCTGCCACAGGCTCTCGAGGAGACCTGCGCTGATATGGCCCTCCCTGGCCAATTAGGATGGGTAAAACGTCCAAGGACGAACCTATATCGGAGGGGACCCTCCTGGCCTGACTTCAGTCAAGGCCTTTCAATCTCCTGTTTTAGCTCTTACCCTCCTCGGGCAGCCGGAGTCTGAATTCGCCGCCGGCTACCCGCTCTTCTGCGGTCCTAGCCGTGTCTTCCACACGGTCCCCGTAGCTGGGGTGTCCCCCAAGCACGGTTCTACCCGCGGTCTTCCAGACGGTCCCCGTGGCTGAGGTTTCCCCCAAAAACGGATCTACCCGCAGCTTTTGCACGGTCCCCGTAGCTGAGGTTTCCCCCAAGTACGGTTCTACCCGTGTTCTTCGCAAGGTCCCTGAAGCTGGGTTATCCGCCGTCTTCCCACGGTCCCTGAATCTGGGTTATCCGTGGTCTTCCCATGGCCCCCGAGGCTGGGTTATCCGCCGTCTTCCCACGGTCCCTGAAGCTGGGTTACCCGTGGTCTTCCCATGGCCCCCGAGGCTGGGTTATCCGTGGTCTTCCCACGGTCACTGAAGCTGGGTTACCCGTGGTCTTCCTGCGGTCTCTGAAGTCGGGTTGCCTGCGGTCTTCCCGCGGTTTCGGAGAACGGGTTACCCGCGGTCTTCCCCCTGTCCAGGAAGGCAGGTTACCTGCAGTCTTCTGAGGTTCCGTGGTCCCCGCAGCCAGGCTTCTTCCTACGGTCGGCATTCCCCACGGCCCTTGTAGTTGGGACCTAAAATGCTGGCGAAACTCAGCGGGTGCAGCAGCATCTATGGAACCTTGTAGCAGGGATCTTTGCGGTGTCGGGAGCCGGGATTTCCCCTTTGAATGCTCCCTCGGTTTTGGGCTTCCCCCGAGCCGGTGGCTTAGTAAACGGGGTTTTCCCTCGTGGTCCCTGATAAAGGGCTTCCCCGCAATTCTGTGGTCAGCTTCGGATATCCCCCCCTTGGTGGTCCCTGTAGAAGTTCCGACCTCTGACCTCCAGCAGGAGCTCTGAACTCTTCCTGCAGTAAAAAAAGAGACCAGAAAAAGTTAAAAGCTTACCATCAGGTCCGAGCTGTTGGAAGCAGAGCTCCAACAGCCTGTCATTTGCGCAATGCAAGAGACGATATGCCGTGCATGCGTGCTGGCGGGGTCTTCACGTAGTCACTCACGTGACTCCGAAGTAAAATTGCATGTCACCATCACAGCTTTGTAAGGATATATGTATCACCTATCTTCTGCATTGTGAATGAGCTAGATAAAGTGAATGAAAGTCTTATTTAGTACTTTGCCTTATTATTCACTAAGGAGAAGGACATGGATGACGGTGAGTTCAAGGAGGGGTATGTAGATAATTTAGCACATGCTCATTTTAGGGAGGAGGGGATGTTGAGTGTCTCCAAAAACATTAAGGATGATAAACCCCGGAGATTAGTTGAATCTCTCAGAATATTGAGGGAAATATTAAAAGATATTTTGGGTCCTTGACAAAGATCTTTGGGCACTTTTTACCCCTGAGTGCCAAGATTGGAGAATAACCAATGTTGTTCCTTTGTTTGAGTTGCACAATGGGGGCAAAACAGGAATTTATAAGCTGGTGAGCCTTACACAAGTGGCAAGGAAATTATTGGAGAAGATTTCTAGGGACAGGATTTACTCACATTTGGAAAAAAATTGACATTAGGGATAGTCATCATGTTTTTGTGTCTGGGAAGTCCAGTCTCGCAGATTTGATTGAGATTTTTGTGAGAAGATGATTGATGAAGGTAGGATATGGATTTTAGTAAAGTATTTGGCAAGGTTTCTCACGTCAAGCTGGCGCAGAAGATTAAATCAAAAGTAAGCTCAATTGAATCCAAATTTGACTTAATCTTAGAAGACAGAGGATAGTGGTAGAGGGATGTTATTCTGATTGAAGGTCTATGACCAGTGTTCCACTAGCATCTATACCAATGTGTAGGAAGGAACTGCAGATACTGGTTTAAACCAAAGATAGACACAAAAAGCTGGAGTAACTCAGCGGGACAGGCAGCATCTCTGGAGAGAAGGAATGGGTGATGTTTCTGGTCGAGACTCTTCTTCAGACTGTTTAGGATAAGGGAAACGAGAGATTCTATACCAATGATTTGACTGAAACTGCAGTTGGCCTGATTAGTAAATTAACATGAAGATAGGTGGAGTTGTAGACAATGAGGAAGGTTGTCAAAGGATATAGATTAGTTGAACATTTTGGGTAGAGAAATAGAGGATAGCTTCTAATTGAGGCAAGAGTGCGGTGATGGATTTTGGGAGGTCAAATGCACGAGGAAAGTAAACAGTAAATTGTAGAACTCTCAGACCCTGAAAATGAAAATCAATGTGGATAGGGTTGTAAAGAAGGCATGATTGCCCTCATTTGTTAGGACATTGGGTATAAACATTGGCAAAACATTGGTTAGGTTACATAAGGACACAACATGCTGGTGTAACTCAACAGGTCAGGCAACATCTCTAGAGAACATTTATAGGTGACAATTTGAATCACGACCCTTCTTCAGATTGCTTGTGGGTGGTGGGGGGGGGGTTAAGAAATATGTGAGAGAGTATTGTTCAAATTTGGAGCATTCTGTGAGTTGTGCTTGCCCCATTGTGAATGCTTTGGAGAAGGTACAGAAGAGGTTTACCGAAGTACTGACTGGAATAGAGAGTATTAGCTATAAGGAGGGGTCAAGGAAAGAGCGTTCACGTCACGGCCCATGTTTCCACCAATCTTTCCACCACTATGCTCAAGAATTCAATTCAATTCAATTCAATTCAATTCAATTCAATTCAACTTTAATGTCATTGCACAAATACTGAGTATGGGTACAACGAAATGCAGTTTTGCGTCAGTCCGTAGTAGTGCAATATAGAAATTTTTTTAAAAGAGGATACAGAACAATAGAAAATGCAAAATAATTAAACAATGGGGACGGAGGGACCGGAGGAATCTATCGGCGGGACTCCGAGTTCAGCAATGCGATGGTATGATTGTAGAAGCTGTTCCTCATCCTACTGGTACGAGACCTGAGGCTCCTGTACCGCCTCCCTGATGGGAGGAGGGCAAACAGTCCATGATTGGGGTGGGAGGGGTCTTTAATGATCTTCCCAGCTCGTTTCAGACACCGTTTTCGGTGGAGGGCATCCATGGCAGGGAGCGGGGCGCCGATGATGTGCTGCGCGGTTTTCACCACCCGTTGTAGTGCCTTCCTGTCCGCAACAGTGCAGCTGCTGTACCATACCGTGAAGCAGGCGGTCAGGATGCTCTCGATGGTACACCTGTAGAAGTTGGTCAGGATCTGGGGGGACAGGTGGGCTTTCTTGAGCCTCCTCAGGAAGTAAAGGCGTTGCTGTGCCTTTTTGACCAGCTTGGAGGTGTTGAGGGACCAGGACAAATCCTCCGAGATGTGTACCCCGAGGAATTTGTAGCTGGAGACGCGCTCCACCTCAGTCCCGTTTATGTGGATGGGGGTATGTCTGCCCCCTCTGACCTTCCTGAAGTCGACAATAAGTTCCTTCGTCTTCTTGGAGTTGAGGACGAGGTTATTATTGGCACACCAGGTTGTCAGGTGCTGGACCTCCTCTCGGTAGGCTGACTCATCGTTGTCACTGATCAGTCCTACCACCGTGGTGTCGTCAGCGAACTTAATGATGGCGTTGGATCCGTACTTAGGGATGCAGTCGTGGGTGAAGAGGGAGTAGAGGAGAGGGCTGAGCACACAGCCCTGTGGCACGCCGGTGTTCAGTGTTATAGTGGTGGAGTTGAGGTTGTTGACCCTAACAGACTGTGGTCTGTTGGTGAGGAAATCCAGTGTCCAGTTGCAGAGGGAGGTGGAGATGCCAAGCCCGCTGAGTTTGGTGATCAAGCTGGCGGGGATGACAGTGTTGAAAGCGGAGCTGAAATCAATGAACAGCAACCTGATGTAGGAGTTGTTGTTGTCCAGGTGGGTCAGGGCAGAGTGTAGGGCCGCCGCTATGGCATCCTCTGTAGACCTGTTGGCCCGGTAGGCAAACTGATGGGGGTCCAGTGTGGGGGGGAGGCTGGCTTTGAGGTGAGCCAAGATCAGCCGCTCAAAGCACTTAGCAATGACAGGGGTGAGTGCCACTGGGCGGAAATCGTTGAGGCTCCCTGTGGCTGACTGTTTGGGCACTGGCACGATGGTTGATGTCTTGAGGCAAGTGGGGACAACACCCTGGGCCAGTGACAGATTGAAAATGTCGGTGAAGACTTGGGATAGTTGTCCAGCACATGCCTTAAGCACCCGGCCAGGGATGCCATCGGGGCCGGCAGCTTTGCGCTCATTCACCTTGCTCAGTGCATCTTGTACAGCAGAGGTGGAGAGACTGAGGGGTTGTTCATTTGGGGGTGGAGCAATTTTGATGGCTGGGGTTTTGTTATCACGGTCAAAGCGAGCATAGAAATTGTTTAGCTCGTCAGGAAGGGTGGCGTTGTCTGGGGGAGGGGTGTTAACTTTCTGGTAATCGGCAAGGGATTTGATCCCTTGCCACATGCGCCTGGGGTCAGAATTGTTTTGGAAGTGCTCCTCAATCCGCCGTTTGTGATTGAGTTTGGCATTCCTAATTCCCATTTTCAGCTTGGCCCTAGATGAGCTGTATCCCTCAGCGTCGCCAGATCTGAAAGCGGCATCGCGAGCCTTCAGTAGGAGTCTGACCTCCCTGCTCATCCACGGCTTCTGGTTAGGGAAGGTCTTTATTTCTTTGTGTGTAGTGACATTATCGGTGCAGAATTTTATATAGTCCATAACTGTTGAGGTGTATGAGTTGATGTCCACTTGTGAATTGAAGGTGGACTGGGTAGCAAACAGACTCCAGTCTGTCTGCTGAAACTGCTGCTGTAAAACAGAGACAGCCCCCTCAGGCCAGACCTTGACTGTCCTCGTGGTAGGTTTCACACGTCTGATCAGAGGTGTGTATTTGGGGAGCAGGAACAGAGAGAGGTGGTCAGACTGACCAAGGTGGGGGAGGGGGAGGGCTTTGTAGGCTTCGGTAATATTCGTGTAAACTAAGTCCAGAATATTGTTTCCTCTGGTTGGGCAGGAAACATGCTGATGGAACCTGGGGAGTACAGTTTTGAGGTCGGAGTGGTTGAAATCACCAGCAACAATAAATGCCCCCTCTGGGTGAGCAGATAGATTTTTGCTGATAGCAGCTTGCAGCTCTTCCATTGCTAGCCTGGCATTAGCGTCCGGGGGTACATAGACTGCGGTGATAACAGTCGATGAGAATTCTCTTGGCAAATAGAAGGGCCTGCACTTTAGCATCAGGTATTCCAGGTCAGCAGAGCAGTGGCCACCAATCCTAACGACGTCCGTACACCACGAGTTGTTCACATAGATGCACAGTCCGCCGCCCTTGGTCTTACCGGAGTCCTCCGCTGTTCTGTCGGCCCTGAAGACAGTGCGCCCCTCCAGCTCGATGGCGTTGTCCGGGATGTTGCCGTTGAGCCATGTTTCAGTGAAGACCATGGCGTTGCAGTCAGTGATCCGTTTATGTGAGGTGATCCGCAGCCTTAGTTCATCGATTTTACTCACCAAGGATCGGACATTCGCGAGGAAAATGCTGGGCAGAGCTGGCTGGTGAGGATTTAATTTCAGCCTAGCTCGATGTCCTCCCCGCTTCCCACGTCTTTGTTTGCGGTCCCTGCGCCGCCTCCGGGCACTACCCGTCGGGGAAGCTGGCCCACTAGACCACGCTGTCCTGGAGAGCTCCGGCGGCAGTTGGAAGTCGCATCGGGGGCTCGTTTTGCAGAGACGGCCGAGCTCTAATAGCTCCTGACGGCTGTATAGAGTCTTCGCTCCGGTGCTCCGGGCGAAAACTAAGGTAATGATTAACAGACAAATAACTAAATTACTAATACTACGGAGACGCAGAGCCTCGCGTTGTGCACGCGACGCCATCTTGTCCAAGAAGCACAAGAAGCGCACAACACCATTGTATGCAGATGCCGAGAAGTGTGTTCAGCTCTATTTCTAATCTGGTGATGTGGACTCGATAAGAAGAAGCTATAAGGAGATGTCAGACAAACTTGGATTGTTTTTCGTGGGGCATTGGAAGCTGAAGGGTTATCCAATAGAAGTGTACAACATTACGAGAGGCATAGATAGGTTAAAGGAGGTTTGCAGGGCAGATTTTATACTCAGTGGTAGGTGCCAAGGGAGGTAGTAGAAGTAGATATGATAGCAATGTTTATGAAGTATTAACACAGACACATGAACAGGCAGGGGACAGAGATATACAGACCATGTGCAGGCAGATGGGATTATTTTAGATTGACAAAATGGTCAATCCAGACATGGTGGGTTGAGAGAACTGTTCCTATGCAATGCTGTTTTAAGTGGTAATGGACTGATGTATGGGATCAATTGGTTTGGCAATAAATTGCCGATTAAGAAAAAGGAAGGTCATGTAATAAAATCCCACCCTGCAACCAAAAAATCTGTTTGGTTAAATTTGCAATGTGCAATAGGATATAACTTCATAATCTGTAATCTGAAAACAACAATGTCATGCAAAAATTACCACTCAGGTGCTCCAGGTGGGTACCCAATGTTGAACAAATTAGCTGGCTGGACCATATAATTGATTATGGCAGTCTAGAGAAATTCAATAGATTGATGAATACTATACCTTCAGGGGATTTTGTTCATCCTTTCTACCATCAGTTACCCGAATTATACAGACGTTAACTCTATTGAATGCCATCTTTCATCAGAAGGGATAATACTGTATATGTCCCTTTAAACATTATTTTGATGTTAACATTCAGTTGACCTATTTTGACTTGCTTCAGGTTTGCTATATCCAGCAACGGAGTTCTAGAATTGCAGATTTAACTTTGGCAAAAAAAATGATATCACTGTTACATTAGGTTGATTCTTAGGAAGTAGCTTGGCTTCTTCAAAGGTAGTTTTATGTTTGAGAACATATAATGCAGTACAGGATCCAAACCAAATTCAGCAAATGAAGAATGAATCAAGAGAATAGATACAGACGTTAACTCTATTGAATGCCATCTTTCATCAGAAGGGATAATACGATAATAAGAGAATAGATCACCTGGTTTCATACAGATTTCTGTTCAGTGCTGTGAATATTTGCCCTCCTCAGGCAGCTGTATGGTATTTAGTCATAGTGTGTAATCTCTTATCATTCCTCACCCTGACTTTATCTGTTTAGTTTAGCGATACATCAAGGAAACAGACCCTTTGCCCCACTGTCCATGCCAACAATGAATCATTGTTCACACTCATTCTATGTTATTCCACTTTCTCAACCACTCCAGGGGTAATATATGGAGTCCAATTAACCTACAAACCCACACATCTTTAGAATGTGGGAGGAAAAAGGATCTACTCGGAGGAAATTCACGTGGTCTAAGGGAGAACATGCAAACTCCACACAGACAGCACCCGAGGTCAGGATCCAACCTGTGTCTCTGGGGCTTTGATACAGCAGGTTCACCAGCTGTGCCACTGTGCCGCTGCCACTATCGATTTTCAATTTGTCTTTCCATCTTTTCATCTAACTCAAGTAAATGTCTGGGCAATCAAAAGATTAGGCCTCAGCTTCATGCATGGAAAAGAATGGTGAAAAGTATAACTTCTTTACAGTGAAGGCAACTTACTTGTGGAAAGGATTATCGAGAGAAAAGGTAAAGAGACACAGAGAAGAGAAAACACGTCCCAGGTAAAAATATATTACCTATGAAATATCTTCACATTAGAATGAGTCCAATGGGTCCCAACAACAATAATTTGCTGTTTCATAGCCCTATGATGAAGTAAAATGTCTAGAGATACTTCAGAAGGTTATCAGACAAAAATTGGTAGAGCTATTTTGCGTTCCAGCTATTTTTGTTTTGCAGGGCATAGTGTAGAAAAGCAATCTTTTCACCAACAAAATTTTTTAAATCTGCTCAAAAAGATTAGAAGTAGTAATGTAGGGTGGCTTACACACTGAATGATTTGGTAAAATGGGACTTCCATGATGGGAGGTGTCAACAGCACCATCAGTCCTTACGTGGAGCTCG
The DNA here is from genome assembly GCF_010909765.2 of Amblyraja radiata. Lineage (NCBI taxonomy): Eukaryota > Metazoa > Chordata > Chondrichthyes > Rajiformes > Rajidae > Amblyraja > Amblyraja radiata. The sequence continues at coordinate 71,664,809 of NC_045961.1, forward strand.
GAGAAGCAGCAATCAAACAGAAGCAGGGAGATGAGCGTATTGGCTGCAACCCGTGGGAAAGAAGGTGAGTCAGAGGGAAGAAACAATTTTAAACTGAGGAATTTGATATGTAAATTGGTGAATTAGGCAATTTATCAGCCTAATCAGCTCTGGGGGAGCGGCCTTGTGAGGGAAGTGCCTTGAGAGAAAAGTATGAGTCTTTGGCGAGGAGGCTGAGGAGAGGAGACTACACAAAAAGTTTGTGAGGACGGGACACGGTGAACACATGACGGGTAAGGTGAGGCAGTGTGATGCTTCCAGGATGTGGGAGGCCAGGGACACGGATGGAGCCTCTGGCTGCTACAATTCTCACCTAAGGCTTGTGTGGGAAAATGACCACACCCTCCCGTCTCCATCGGCCAGTGATGTGATAGATGCGGGGGTCTGGACCGATCGCTGACAAGTCCCGCCTCCCGGCGACGTCATGTCCGTTATTTGACTTTTCGGCTAAATGGCCATTCGGTTAATTGGCTTGTAGGCAATGCAGCTTTCGGTTAGTTGGCGTTTCGGCTTCATACACTTTCAGTTATTTGGCGTTTCGGCTTTGTTTCCGTTCGGTTATTTGGCTTCCACATCTTTGCTTTGGCTTATCATCCCTTGACGCCACATCTGCACACGATTTAAGGAAGTAGTTCTAGATATCTTGGGCGCATTGGTGATCATTTTCCAATGTTCTACAGATTCAGGATCAGTTCCTGTGGATTGGAGGATAGCTAATGTTATCCCACTTTTTAAGAAAGGCGGAAGAAAGAAAACAAGGAATTATAGACCAGTTAGCCTGACATCGGTGGTGGGGAAGATGCTGGAGTCAATTATAAAAGATGAATTAGCGGCACATTTGGATAGCAGTAATAGGATCGGTCCGAGTGAAGGGATAGACAGAGTGGATTTATGAAGAGAAAATCATGCATGACTAATGTTTTGGGATTTTTCGAGGATGTAACTAGGAAAATGGACAAGGGAGAGCCAGTGGATGTAGTGTACTTGGACTTTCAGAAAGCACTTGATAAGGTCCCACATAGGAGGTTAGTGGGCAAAATTAGGGCACATGGTATTGCCGGTAGAGTGCTGACATGTGAAGAGGAAACAATTAGTTAAGACCAAAGATGGACCCATGAAGACTGAAAAAGGTGAATTTATTATGGGGAACAAGGAAATGGCAGATGAGTTGAACAGGTACTTTGGATCTGTCTTCACTAAGGTGGACACAAACAATCATCCTCATATAGTAGTGGCCAGAGGATCTGGGGTGACGGTGGAACTGAAAGAAATCCACATTAGGCAGGAAATGGTGCTGCGTAGACTAATGGGACTGAAGGCTGATAAATCCCCAGGGCCTGATGGTCTGCATCCCAGGCTACTTAAGGAAGTGGCTCTAGAAATCGTAGGCAGATTGGCGATCATTTTCAATTTTCTATAGATTAAGGATCAGTTCCGACTTCCGGCGGCGTCATGGAGAATTAAGGCGCGGCACTGAGCTTCTCCCCCGAAAAAAAATTGTAAAAGTCGTTTAAGTCAGCACCGATTTTTTTTAAAAACTCACCGAAGTCGCCTGGTGTTGTGTAAGGGTGTTATCATCAGAAGGTGACGTGAAAATCGGGGAGATTAATGGTGAAATCGGGTGTTTAAATGAGTTTAAATGAGCAGAGATAATCGTTCAAGGGCGCCAGAGAAAAATACTATCAGCCTTCAGCTCGAGGAAGTTTTGGATACTCTGCAAACGACAGAAGAAGAAGATTCTTACAGCCAAGGGTCTCTGCTTGAAATGGCAACAAAAGGAGACAAGAAGGAGAAAGAGGTAAAGCAAATGCTTTTAGATATGACTGCTACAATTAACATGACACTGGAGAAGATGCAAAGTATGGACTCTCACATGGAAAGTAACAAACAGAGTATGGAAATTAATATGGAGAGTATTTCTCAAAAAATTGATAATACTTGCAGTGAGTTAAAAGAACTCAAAAAGCAGTATAAGGAATTTGATAAGAGATTAAATTCAGAGTGTGTCAGAATTGAAAATGATTACAACAAGAAATTTAAAGGTATAAGTGATGATATCGGAAAGCTGGATGAGATAATGGAAGAGATGGAGAATGAGATAAAAGAGATTGTCTCGGAAATAAAGAATTTGAAACAATCACAGAAAACTGAAGAGGAAAAACTTGGAAGAATGACTGATAAATGTCTGGACCTGGATTCAGGAAATCGGAGATATAACCTGAGGATTCTCGGAGTAAAGGAAGGACGAGAGGGACATGAATCTCAAACATGTACTTTCGTTACTGACTTACTCAAAGATGTGTTGGAATTGTCGGAAGAACCAAGAACAGACGTCGCTAAACGAGCTGGAAGAAGAACAAATGATTCAAGACAGATAATTGTGAAATTCCGTGACATCTCTTCAGTGGAATTTATATTGAAAAAGATCACTCATGGGAAGAAACTGACATACCGTGGGGATGATGTGCGAATATTTCGCGATTACTCTCCTGAGGTAGTCCAGAAAATGAGATTGTTTACACCGGCAAGACACACTTTGAGGGAAGTCCCGGGAGTAAGATATGGAATTTTGTTTCCCGGAAAAATGAAGATAACTTATAATGGCGTTGAACGCTCATTTGCAGCTCCCGGAAAAGCTTTAAAGTATGCAGAGGATATCATTAAGAAAACATCGGGTCAAACTGCCGACAATGAAGAAATCTGAACTTTTTACATTAAAATGGCCGAGCTACCCAGACAATTATAAAGCTTATCTCGTTGGAATGTGTTATTCAGAGAGCTTGGTTATATTCAACCTTGGATGCAAAGCTCAAAGTTTAACCCCTTGGCACCTGCTTGTACGGTAGTTAACCCTTTGGTACCAGCTTGTATGATGTATGGTAGTTATAGAATGGGATATTATGTAAGAATACAGGGTGGATATATATGGGAAAGTTTAGATTAGATTAAGATTGGATAAATTAGAGGGACATATATACTTATATAATCGTGTATATGTTTGTTCTATATTTGTTTTGTTTTTTTATTCCTTATGTCTCTTTTTTCTCTCGGCTGTCACTAGCACTGATTTGATGAACTCATATAAGAAAAAACACAATATGAAACGATATGTAACTTTTTATGAGGATTCGCCTAGGGGGAGGAGCTCAATGTATAACAACATCACGGAGGTCTATACATTTTTTGCCATCGTTGATGGCTATTCGTTCTTAAGGTATCTTCCCTTAGATACCTTAATAGCACCTTTTTTTTTAAAACACAAGCAAGATTTTTATCTGTTTAATTTTTTTGAAAGTAATTGTGTATCACACTCTTTTTTTCTTTTTCTAAGGCACTTTACAAGAAGGAGATGCAATATAAATTTAATAAACCGGGATGACCACCCAAGTCCTAAAGTTCTGAGGTATTTGTTTGCACCATATGATTCAGGAATATTACCCTGATTTACAATGCAAGACGATAGACAAATAAAGAATGGAGGAATTACATTTTGTAGTTGGAATATACGGGGTGCCAACGAACCAATTAAGAGGGGTAAAATTTTGCCCAACTAAAATCGTTGAAAAGCGACATAATGTTTTTGCAGGAGACACACATGAAACAACAAACACAAATAAGATTAAAGGCGAATTGGATAGGCCAAACATACTACTCCTCATTTACTTCTAAATCTAGGGGTACAGCTATTCTTATTAGGAAAGGTATTCCTTTTAAATTAAAGAATACCATATCAGATAAAGAGGGAAGATATATTATAGTTTCGGGTGAAATTTATGCAACCCCACTAACTTTGATAAATATTTATGCTCCGAATTTTGATAACCCCCACTTTTTTGATAAAATTATTGACATAATATCAGAGTTTAATTACCAAAATGTGATAATAGGGGGGGACTTTAACTGTGTTTTAGATTCATATCTAGATAAATCAGCAAAACAAAAGAAGAGTAATTTAAAATCTAAAACTAGCGAACTTCTAAATACATATATAAAAAATACGAATATAATAGATGTATGGAGATCTGCTAATCCAGTTGGAAGGGAATACTCGTTTTACTCTTCGGTGCATAAAACTTATTCAAGAATTGATTATTTTTAGTGGATATGAAATTAATGCCATATACAAACAACCCAACATACCACATTAGTAGTATCTCAGATCACTCCCCGTTGACATTTTCAGTAAAATTTGAGGGAATGCCGGGAAAAATTTTTTTTTGGAGGTTTAATACACATATTTTAAATGACGTGCAAGGCTATCAATATTTAAAACAACAAATGGAACTTTTTTTCGATACAAATGATATACCAGGTACTTTGCCTTCTTTATTATGGGAAACTTTTAAGGCATTTATGAGAGGAATTATAATTTCATATCAAAGTTTTCAAAATAAAAAGAATAAGACAGAACAATTGTTGTTAGAACAAGAAATCAGACAGTTAGAGATGGATAATGCCAAAGATTCCACGACAGATAAACACAATAAGATAATATTACTGAAATTTAAACTTAATCGAATTTTATCGGCAAGGGTAATAAGACTATTCCAAATGACAAAACAGGAACATTTTGAGTTTGGTGACAAACCACATAAGCTTTTAGCTCGCCAATTGAAAAAACAAGAAAAGGAAAATACTATAACCAAAATTAAATCAGAGGAAGGAGAATTACTAATACTACCTAAAGATATTAATAATAGATTTGCCCAATTTTATCAAAACTTATATACATCTAAAATTAAAAGAGAAGATAGTAAAATAAAAAAATTTCTAGATAATTGTAATCTTCCAATACTGGACCTTTTGGAACAAGAGGAATTAGGAGCTCAAATTACAATCAAAGAAATAGGTGAAACAATAAAATCGCTGAAAAATGGTAAGACAACCGGGACCAGATGGTTTTAATAATGAATTTTATAAAAAATTTCAGGAGATAACAACCCCTTATTTATTTAATTTATACTCCCATGCTTTTAAAGAAAACAAACTACCTGAAACACTAACAGAATCAACTATTACACTTATTCCAAAAAAAGATAAAGATTTAGAAGATCCGGGCTCGTACAGAGCTATATCACTTTTAAATACAGATCAGAAAATTTTAGCAAAGATTTTATCAAGAAGATTAAGCAAATATATTAGTAAATTGATAAACCCTGATCAAACGGGGTTTATACCTAAAAGATACTCATTTAATAATCTGAGACGTCTGTTTAATATAATGTACTCGCATAAAGTAGAGGAAGAAGATATATCAATTATTTCTTTGGATGCAGAGAAAGCATTTGATCAGGTAGAGTGGCAATACTTATATAAAGTACTACAAAAATTTAATATGGGAGAGAATTTTATAAGATGGGTAAAATTATTATATGATAAACCGATGGCAAGAATTTTAACTAATAACATGTTATCTCAAAAATTTCAACTATCAAGGGGTAATAGGCAGGGATGTGCACTATCACCCCTGCTATTTGCCCTTATGATAGAACCCCTGGCTGAAAGTATAAGAATTCATCCGAATATTCAGGGCTATAATACCAGAGACTCAAAGAATAAAATCTCATTATATGCAGACGATATACTTTTATATATTACAAAGTCACAACGAGCATACCAAATTTATTAAACTTAATAGAGGAATTTGGGTCTTTTTCTGGATATAGAATAAACTGGAATAAAAGTGAAATCATGACATTAAAACCTCAAGAACCTACACACTTACTGAAGTTCCCCTTTAAAATTGCAACAGAAAAATTTAAATATTTGGGTATTCAGATTACTAGAAAATATAAAGCATTATTCAATGCTAATTTCATGCCTTTATTAAATAAACTTAATACGTCGATTAAATTTTGGAAAACACTTCCCTTATCATTATTAGGTAGAATAAATGCAATAAAAATGATCTTCCTACCACAATTACTATACCTATTTCAATCTATACCGGTATATATACCAAAATACTTTTTAAAAAATTAGACTCTAATATTACTAATTATATTTGGGACTATAGATCACATAGAATCACAAAAAAAACACTTATGTAAACCAAAAGAGGTCGGGGGACTTTCACTTCCGAATTTTATGTATTATTACTGGGCAGTGCATATTAAGAATATGATTTATTGGTTGGATAGTGCTACCCAACAGACAGAATGGATAAAAATGGAGAAGGAGGATTGCCATCCTAGTAATATAGGAACGATCCTCTTCTCCCCAAAAAAACTGAATAACACAATATATAAGAAGAACCCAATTATATATGGTACAATAAGAATTTGGAAACAAATAAAATTATCTTTAAAATTAAGAAATCTATCACTGTTAATGCCAATAGCGAATAACCCTTTATTTAAACCATCTCTTATTGATAAGACATATAACCAATGGGAAAGTCTCGGAATTAGAAGGATCGGGGATATGTATGAAATGGGAAACTTACTATCATTCCAACAATTACAATTAAAATTTAAATTGAAAAACAACCAATATTTTAAATATCTTCAGATTTGCGATTTCGTGAAAAAATATATACAAGGATATCAAAAAGTAACTCCTGACTTATTGGAAGAGGCAATGAATATTGAAGCTGACTCACAAAAATTAATATCATATTTATATAATAGTATTCTAAATATAGACCTACCATCGACAGAGGTACTTAGAGAAGAGTGGGAACGGGAACTAATGATAAAAATTACGAAGGTTAAATGGGAAAAATACCTGATATATATTCACAAATGTTCAATTAATGTAAGACATAATTTAATTCAATTTAAAATTGTACATAGATTATATTACTCAAAAACAAGATTGAACAAATTTTATCCAAATATATCCGCCACCTGTGATAAATGTCTAGCCCAAAAGGCAACTATAACACACTCCTTAGTCTCCTGCATAAAACTTTATAGATTTTGGAATGATATTTTTGAAATATTTACAAAATTATTCAAGACAAGAATGGAACTTAATACTGAAATGATTATATTTGGCGTAATGGAAGATGGGAATAAATTGAACACATCTCAAAATCTATTCCTTAACTATGGTTTAATAATAGCAAAAAAATTAATTCTTAAATTTGGAAAGGTACATCAATACCAACGCTTAAAATGTGGATTGCAAGCATGTTGGACACCGCTCATCTTGAGGAAATGCGATTCCTCCTAATGGATAAATCAGACCAATTCATAACGAGTTGGTCTCCATTCGTCGTTTTTTTGGAATCATATGGTGCAACACAATTGTAAAAAATAACTGTTTCAGGACTGGACGAGGGTTGGTCAAGACTATAAATAATGATCTCCTCTTTTTTTTTTTTTTTTTTTTTTTTTTTTTTTTTTTTTTTTTCTTTTCTTCTCTCTATTCTCTCTCTCAACTTTTTTCATTTACTCGTTTTCTTTTTTCACACACTATATATTTCACATCTTTCTATCCTTTACTATCTAACTTCTTTTTCTTATTCTAATCTTTTTTCAGTGTAACAAAAAAAAAAAAAGAAGTTGTACATAAAATGTATTATGAAAATATATATTAGGCACTTTGGTGCCATATGACTGTACTTACTTCTAATAAAATAAAATATTAAAAAAAAAAAAAAAAAAAAAAAAAAAAAAAAAAAAAAAAGGATCAGTTCCTGTGGATTGGAGGGTAACTAATGTTATCCCACATTTTAAGAAAGGCGGGAGAGAAAAAACAGGGAATTATAGACCAGTTAGCCTGACATCAGTGGTGGGGAAGATGCTGGAGTCTATTCTCAAGATGAAATAGCGGCATATTAGGATAGCCGTAACAGGATCGGTCCGAGTCAGCATGGATTTATGAAGGGGAAATCATGCTTGACTAATCTTCTGGAATTTTTTGAGGATGTAACTAGGAAAATGGACAAGGGAGAGCCAGTGGATGTAGTGTAGCTGGACATTCAGGAAGCATTGTATAAGATCTCACATAGGAGATGGCAGGCAGTGACTAGTGGGGTACCACAAGGCTCGGTGCTGGGACCGCAGCTATTTACAATATACATTAAGGATTTATATGAAGGGATTCAAAGTGACATTAGCAAATTTGCAGATGACACAAAGCTGCGTGGCAGTGTGAACTGTGAGGAGGATGCTATGAGAATGCAGAGAATGAGAATGGGCAGGTTGGGTGAATGGGCAGATGCATGGCAGATGCAGTTTAATGTGGATAAATGTGAGGTTATCCACTTTGGTTGCAAAAACAGGAAGGCAGATTATTATCTAAATGGTGTCAAGTTATGAAAAGGGGAAGTACAACGGGATCTGGGGGTCCTTGTTCATCAGTCAATGAAAGTAAGCATGCAGTTAAAGCAGGCAGTGAAGAAAGTGAATGGCATGTTGGCCTTCATAACAAGAGGAGTTGAGTTTAGGAGCAAAGAGGTCCTTCTGCAGTTATATAGGGCCCTAGTGAGACCACACCTGGAATATTGTGTGCAGTTTTGGTCCCCTAATTTGAGGAAGTTCATTCTTGCTATTGAGGGAGTGCAGCGTAGGTTTACAAGGTTAATTCCTGGGGTGGCGGGACTGTCATATGCTGAGAGAATGGAGCGGCTGGGCTTGTATTCTCTGGAGTTTAGAAGGATGAGAGGTTTTCTTATTGAAACATATAAAATTATTAAGGGTTTGGACCCGCTAGAGGCAGGAAACATGTTCCCGATTTTGGGGGGAGTCCAGAACCAGGGGCCACAGTTTAAGAATAAGGAGTAAGCCATTTATAACAGAGACGAAGAAACACTTCTTCACACAGAGAGTTGTGAGTCTGTGGAATTCTCTGCCTCAGTGGAGGCCGTTTCTCTGGATACTTTTAAGAGAGAGCTAGATAGGGCTTTTTAAGATAGCGGAGTCAGGGGATATGGGGAGAAGGCAGGAATGGGGTACTGATTTGGGATGATCAGCCATGATCACATTGAATGGCAGTGCTGGCTCGAAGGGCCGAATGGCCTACTCCTGCACCTATTGTCTATTGTCTATCATTAGTACATCATTGCAAAGCTGTGCATGGGGTAAGTCAACAGACCTTAAGAGATCCAACCCCTACAGCTACACACACGTGGCACTAAAGGCCGACATGAAGTGTGGGAAAATATAGAGAAGGAAGGACATCACAATGATAAGTGATTATGGTCACCCCTAAATCAACTATTTCTGATGCCGTGCCAATCCATGCCATAGTACAATGCAGCATGATGAATTGTGATGTATGAAATAAAAAGGCTGTAAATAACAAGAGGGTAAGAAAAGTCGAGTGGTAAAATACATTGAGCAGTGGTACATGACCCTGAAAACTGATTGTGCAGGAAGGAGCTGCAGATGCTGGTTTAAACCGAAGATAGACACAATAACATGGAGTAAATCAGTGGGTCAGACAGCATCTCTGAAGAAAAGGAATAGGCGACATTCGCGTTGAGACATTCGACCCTATTCCTTTTCTCCAGAGATGCTGTCTGACCCACTGAGTTACTCCAGATTTTTGTGTCCATAATCTGGAACTGATTATTAGGTTGACATCGTAACACTGGGTTCACTAATATGAATAGTGCACAGATGTACCTGGTCCAATGCTCTAATTAATGCAGTTTTACCTGGAAATGGTTACAAGTGCATTTATCCCCTAGTTAAATTATTTCTATGTATGATTGGTGCAAAAAATAAAAGGGCTGATTGATCACATTTCTAGATTAAGGATGTGTCAGCAGCTTAATTGACAGGGGAAATTTGGGGAACATGTCAAAGGAGAACAAAGGGTTGAGAGCTGGAGAGATTAGAGTATGGACAGCAGTTGGATGATCATAGTACATGAAAGGAGGTAATTAACCTATCAAGTTTATGCCAGGTCTCTGAGCATTTCCATCAGTTATATTCCTCCATTTCTTTCCCTAAAATCTATTCACTACATGCCCAATTACTGCCCTTAATTCTCCTAAAGAGACATGAGTCAATTAACCTAACAACCAACACATTTTTGTGATAATAGACAATATACAATAGGTGCAGGAGTAGGCCATTCGGCCCTTCGAGCCAGCACCGCCATTCAATGCGATCATGGCTGATCATCCCCAATCAGTACCCCGTTCCTGCCTTCTCCCCATATCCCCTAACTCCGCTATTTTAAGAGCCCTATCTAGCTTCTCTTGAAAGCATCCAGAGAACCCACCTCCACCGCCCTCTGAGGCAGAGAATTCCACAGACCCACCACTCTCTGTGAGATAAAGTGTTTCCTCGTCTCCGTTCTAAATGGCTTACTCCTTATTCTTAAACTGTGGCCCCTGGTTCTGGACTCCCCCCAACATCGGGAACATGTTTCCTGCCTCTAGCGTGTCCAAACCCTTAACAATCTTATTGTAGGAGGGAACCCACATAATCGCGGTCAGTACCAGTTGTCAGACTCGAATCAAGAGCACTGGGGTACTTCAGCACTTTCAGCAGAACCACTATGCTAACTTTATAGAAGGAAGAAGCAGCATAAGGTTATGTCAAATCATACTATGCAGCTTTGTTAGTGGAGAATTGGCAGCCCAGTTCAATGTCAGTCAGAAGTTGCAAAAAGTTTAGTTCAACATGAGATAAGTGGATTCAAGGTATAGACACATCAGTGAGGGATAAGAGATAGAATGTGAACAACAGCAATACTGAACTGGAAGTAAGTTGTTCTGTATGGGAAAGAATTGCAGATGCTTGTTTAAACCCAAGATAGACACAAGATGCTGGAGTAAGTCAGCAGGACAGGCAGCATCTCTGGAGAGAAGGAATGGGTGATGTTTTGGGTTGTGACCCTTCCTCACACTGAAAGTCACTGGAAAGAGAAACAAGAGGAATCGGATTTGTTCTGTCTCTCTACATCATTTTCTATACTTCTCGATTCCCTTTCCTGTGACATTCAGTCTGAAGGAGGGTCTCGACCCGAAACATCACCCATTCCTTCTCTCCAGAAATGCTGCCTGTCCTGCTGAATTACTCCGGCATGTTGTGTCTGTCTAAGCTGTTCTGTATACTCCTTTGATATGGGAACCTTATGTTGTTGTGAGTTTGTGGTTCAGTGCTTAGTCCAGAATCATGCAACATGGCAATAAGCCTTTCCAACCATCATGTCCGCAACGACCATCAAACAACTTAAACTAAACTACTGCTACACTAATCACATTTTATTCTTGCTACATTGCCATCCACATCGCCAAAATGATACTGGTGGTAATTTTAGTGGTTAACTTGCCTACCTTTGGGACATGTACACCTTTGGGACATGTGTGACAAACAGGGCACGCAGAGGAAATCCATGTGGTCACAGAGATAAAGAAATCTCTGTACGAACAGCCCCGAGGTCAGGACTGAACTAATTAGGAAGATTAAAGGAGATAATTTAGACATAGCAATTAACTGACAGGCTCCACTCAGTATATAAGACCAAAGTAAAGCTTAATTATATAATTTATTATCAAAGATACAGTACAATAAGAAATGCTTATAACTTTAATAGCATGCAAGGAATAAGAGACCAATTGAATTTGCTACATTTTATACTTTTCCTGGGTTTGCTTCTATTAATTTCACCTTTTTCTACTTATGAGGAAACAAAATGCTACAGTTGCTTCCTAAATGTTATACGATTTTGCTGATATTAGCTAAAAAGTAGCAATTTTACTCATTGCATCCAGCTGCTGCACTGGCTAACTGATAAACTATGTATAAAATCTTAAAGGGCCTGTTCCACTTTCCCGAGCTGCTCACGAATTCTTCCGAGTTTTCCCCCTGATTCAAACTCGGAGAAGGTTCGTAACGGATCCGTAGGAGTCCGTAGATATATCGTAGCAGCTTGTTATGCCAGCCTTAGGTACTCGGGGCATTACATGTTGCAATTTTTCTCCTCCTGACTATCTTTTTACTAGTGGACATTTTTTGTCATGCTGGAAAAAACGTCCCGGCTTACCTGATGCCCCGAGTACCTACGGCTGACATTACGAGCCGCTACGATATATCCACGGACTCCTACGCCCTCCTACGGACCCGTTACAAACATTCTCCGAGTTTGAATCAAGGGGAAAACTCAGGAGAATTGGGAAAGTGGGACAGGCCCTTTAGTCTTTTCTGCTCAATGTATTTAAGGACAACAACAGGTACAGGCTTTAAGTAAATGGCAAGTAAAAGGGATTTGGGTACTCCGTGTGGTCAGTAAAAGTAAGAGAAAACTCTACACCAGAAGTAGAAGGAAACATAAACACTGAATTTGGTCGGAAATGTTCCCAGCCAAGATCTAGACAGAAGCCTCTCTTCTTCATAAGCAGTCCTTTGGAACTGAGGATGACTTGGGAAAAGCTGCTATACAAGTAAAACCTGAACTAGTTGGAAACTACCCTGCATGTTGCTGCTACTAACAAGGAAACATTCTTAATCCTTATGATATGGTTGTTCATAATGAATGACTGGAGCTAATTCTACCTGGGGGCTGTGGTACTCTACATAAAGCTTACAAACTCTTTTGGTGGTCAGTGGCAACATTATAGTAATTGTGAATGCTGTATTTATTGGAGAAAGTAATTATTGTAATATTCAAAATCTCAAAATACGATGAGCTGGGAGCAAAAATCCTATTTAAAAAAATGTGTTTAGGGTGCAAAATATAACTGCAATGGAAATAAGGGTTATGTGTCCTCTCTGGAATCCCACGTCGAGCATAATTTTATCAGGACTGCGTGTATAAAACTGGGTTACAAATGTGATGATATGTGTATCCATTCACATTATTCTAGAAATTCAATTGACATCTCCAGCACTGATGATGCAATTTCCACAAAGTATAGTCTGCCTGAAGAAAGGACCTGACCTGAAACGTCACTTGTCCATGTTCACCGGAGATGCTGCCTGACCTGCTGAGTTACTCCAGCACTTTGTGTCTATTTTTTTCCTCAAAGAACAGTCCAATTCCCTTTGCACCACTCCCTTAGAGGGTGTGGAGTGTGACATTCAGTGCAGCCTTTTTTTTAAAAATACCACTGTTCCCTGGTCAGGTCTTTACCCAAATAGGTTTCATGACTTAACTCCCTTTATCTCATGCCTTCCCATCATATCATATCATATACCTATTAAAAGTCTGATCTTGGATGTGTATTTATTTGTGTGTGTATGTGTGTTTTTTTGTGTATAATCACACCTTCTTGGAAAACCAACACGGTAAAGGTAACATTTTTACATATTCAAGTAGAGATTTTTCCTCTGGAGTCCGAAATCTACTTATCTGAAAATTTCGAGCTTTGTTTCTTGATTTATTACTGAAAATGTTTAAAAATACTTTGAATTTAAAATGGTTTTTACTGTTAAAAATCATTCCACACAGCTTTCAACACAAAGTTTCCAGACAGGAACACTGGCAGCAACACTCTGAACTTTTCAGTTCAATGGTATCTCACAGCAAGTGCACCCGACATTTGCAACAATGTTGCCATCCTAGCTCCTGGCAGCACAAGAGGGTGAGGGTCAATTGGTGTGGCAATTGGGGGTTGGGATTTATTTATTAACTCCAGTGCAGGGGGAGGCCCACGAGCTATGATCTTTGCTGAGGAGTGCTCGAATCTTACCTTCGGCAACAGGTTGAGTTGTAGGACCACGCCTCCAGTGGGGGCGACGACTCCCCCTCTCCCCCCTCCTCCTCTCCCTCCCTCATCACCTCCCTCCCTCATCACCTCCCCCCCCCAACTCCGCTCCCCCCTCATCCTCACCCCATCATCCTCCCCCCCCCCCCTCCACCTCTCCACCCCCTCCTCCTCGCCCGCCCCTCCTCCTCTCCCCCATCCTCCTCTCCCCCTCTCCCCCTCTCTCCCCATTCTCCCCTCCGTCACTCTCCCCCTCTCCCACTCTCCCTCTCCCCCTCTCCCCCTCCTCCCCTCTCCCCCTCTCCCCATATCCCCCCCTCTCTCTTCCCCCCCCTCTCTCTTCCCCCCCCCTCTCCCCCCCCCTCTCCTCCCCCCCCCTATCCCCCCCCTCTCCCCCACCTCTCCCCCCCCTCTCCCCCCCCTCTCGTTCCCCCCCTCTCTCCCCCCCACTCTCTCCCCCCCTCTCTCCCCCCCTCTCTCCCCCCCTCTACTCGCCCCCTCTCTTCCCCCTCTGCTCCCCCCCTCTCCCCCCCCCTCGCCCCCCCCCTCTCCCGCCGCCCCCCCTCTCCTCCACCCCTCGAGAAAAGATGTCCCCCCCCCTCTCCCCCCGCCTCTCCCCCGTCCCTCCTCCCCCCCTCTCTTCCCCCTCTATCTTCCCCCCCCTGATCTTCCCCCCCTCTCTTCCCCCCCTCTCTCCTCCGCCCCCTCTCTTCCCCCCCTCTCTTTCCCACCCCTCTCGTTCCCCCCCTCTTCCCCCCCCTCTCTTCCCCCCCCGCTCTCTCCCCCCCTCTCTTCCCCCCCCTTCTCTTCGTCCCCCCCCTCGTCTCCCCCCCCTCTCTTCCCCCCCCTCTCTTCCCCCCCTCCTCTTCCCCCCCCTCTCTCCCCCCCCCTCTCTCCCTCGTCTCTCTCCCCCCCCCTCTCTCCCCCCCCCCCTCATCTCTCCCCCCCTCTCTTTCCCCCCCCCTCTTCTCTTCTCCCTTCTCCCCCCCCTCTCTTCCCACCCCCCTGCTCTTCCCCCCCCTCTCTTCCCCCCCTCTCATACTTCCCCCCCCCCTCTCTTCCCCCCCCCTCTGCTCCCCCCCCTTCTCTTCCCCCCCCATCTCTTCCCCCCCTCTCTTCCCCCCCCCTCTCTTCCCCCCTCTCTCTTCCCCCCCTCTCTTCTCCCCCCTCTCTTCCCCCCCCTCTCTTCCCCCCCCTCTCTCTCCCCCCCCCTCTCTTCCCCCCCTCTCTTTCCCCCCCTCTCTTCCCCCCCTCTCTTCCCCCCTCGCCTTCCCCTCCTCTCTCCCCCCCGCTCTTTTCCCCCCTCTCGCTCTCCCCCCCTCTCTTCCCCCCCTCTCTTCCCCCCCGCTCGCCCCCCCTCGCTTCCCCCCCTCCTCCCCCCCTCCGCCCCCCCCCTCCTCCCCCCCCTCTCCCTCCCCCCCCTCTCCGCCCCCCCTCGCCCCTCCGCCTCCCACGCCCCTCCCCCCCCCCCTCTCCCCCCCTCCTCCCCCCCCTCTCCCCCCCCTCTCTTCCCCCTCTCTCTTCCCCCCCTCATCTTCCCCCCCCCCTCTCTTCCCCCCCCTCTCTCCCCCCCCTCCCTTCCCCCCCTCTCTTCCCCCCCCTCTCTTCCCCCCCCTCTCTTCCCCCCCTCCTCTTCCCCCCCCCTCTCCTCCTCCCCCCCATCGGTCCTCGCCCCCCTCGTCTCCTCCCCCTCTCCTTCTCCCCGCCCCTCTCCCCCCCCCCCTCCCCCCCCCCTCCTCCCCCCCCCTCTCTCCCCCCCCTCTCTCCCCCCCCCCTCCCTCTCTCTCCCCCTCTCTCTCGACCCCCTCTCTCCCCCCCTCTTCGCCCCCCCTCGCCACTTCCCACCCCCCTCCCCCCCCCCCCCCCTCTCGATCCCCCCCTCCTCTCCTTCTCCCCCCCCTCTCGCATCTCGCTCTCCCCGCCCCCCCCTCTCCCCCCCCTGATCTCCCCTCCTAACACTCTCGCTCCCCCCCCTCTCTCCCCCCCTCTGTCCCCCCCCTCTCTATCCCCCCCCTCTCGCCCTCCCCCCCCCTCTCTCCCCCCCCCCTCTCTTCCGTCCCCCCCCTCTCTCCCCCCCTCTCTCCCCCCCTCTCTCCCCCCCTGCTCTCCCCCCCCTCTCGTCCCGCCCCCCTCGTCTCTTCCCCCCCACTCTCTCATCCACACCCCCCTCGTCCGCTCCCTTCCTCCCCCCCCCTTCTCAACCCCCCTCTCTCTGCTTCAACCCCCTTTCGTCTCATCGCTCCGCCTCCATCCTCTTCTCTGCCCCTCCGGAATCTCCGCCCTCCGTCGACCCTCTCTACCCTATACCCGATCACCATATAACAATTACAGCACGGAAACAGGCCATCTCGACCCTTCTAGTCCGTGCCGAACACGTATTCTCCCCTAGTCCCATATACCTGCGCTCAGACCATAACCCTCCATTCCTTTCCCGTCCATATAACTATCCAATTTATTTTTAAATGATAAAAACCAACCAACCTGCCTCCACCACCTTCACTGGAAGCTCATTCCACACAGCCACCACTCTCTGAGTAAAGAAGTTCCCCCTCATGTTACCCCTAAACTTCTGTCCCTTAATTCTCAAGTCATGTCCCCTTGTTTGAATCTTCCCTACTCTCAGTGGGAAAAGCTTATCCACGTCAACTCTGTCTATCCCTCTCATCATTTTAAAGACCTCTATCAAGTCCCCCCTTAACCTTCTGCGCTCCAAAGAATAAAGCCCTAACTTGTTCAACCTTTCTCTGTAACTTAGTTGCTGAAACCCAGGCAACATTCTAGTAAATCTCCTCTGTACTCTCTCTATTTTGTTGACATCCTTCCTATAATTAGGCGACCAAAATTGTACACCATACTCCAGAATTGGCCTCACCAATGCCTTGTACAATTTTAACATTACATCCCAACTTCTATACTCAATGCTCTGATTTATAAAGGCCAGCACACCAAAAGCTTTCTTTACCACCCTATCTACATGAGATTCCACTTTCAGGGAACTGTGCACAGTTATTCCCAGATCCCTCTGTTCACCTGCATTCTTCAATTCCCTACCATTTACCATGTACGTCCTATTTTGATTTGTCCTGCCAAGATGTAGCACCTCACACTTATCAGCATTAAACTCCATCTGCCATCTTTCAGCCCACTCTTCCAACTGGCATAAATCTCTCTGTAGACTTTGAAAATCTACTTCATTATCCACAACCCCACCTATCTTAGTATCATCTGCATACTTACTAATCCAATTTACCACACCATCATCCAGATCATTGATGTACATGACAAACAACAGTGGACCCAACACAGATCCCTGTGGCACCCCACTAGTCACTGGCCTCCAACCTGACAAACAACCATCCACCATTACTCTCTGGCATCTCCCATTCAGCCACTGTTGAATCCATCTTGCTACTCCACCATTAATACCCAACCATTGAACCTTCTTAACCAACCTTCCAGTGAGGAACCTTGTCAAAGGCCTTACTGAAGTCCATATATACAACATCCACTGCTTTACCCTCATCAATTTCCCGAGTAACCTCTTCAAAAAATTCAAGAAGATTAGTCAAACATGACCTTCCAGGCACAAATCCATGTTGACTGTTCCTAATCAGACCCTGTTTATCCAGATGCTTATATATATTATCTCTAAGTATCCTTTCCATTAATTTGCCCACCACTGACGTCAAACTAACAGGTCTATAATTGCTAGGTTTACTCTTAGACCCCTTTTTAAACAATGGAACAACATGCGCAGTACGCCAATCCTCCGGCACTATTCCCGTTTCTAATGACATTTGAAATATTTCTGTCATAGCCCCTGCTATTTCTACACTAACTTCCCTCAATGTCCTAGGGAATATCCTGTCCGGACCTGGAGACTTATACACTTTTGTATTTCTCAAAAGTGTCAGTACTTCCTCTTCTTTGAATCTCATAGTTTCTATAGCTACTCTACTTGTTTCCCTTACCTCACATAATTCAATATCCTTCTCCTTGGTGAATACCGAAGAAAAGAAATTGTTCAATATCTCCCCCATCTCTTTTGGCTCTGCAGATAGCTGTCCACTCTGACTCTCTAATGGACCAATTTTATCCCTCGTTATCCTTTTGCTATTAATATAGCTGTAGAAACCCTTTGGATTTACTTTCACCTTACTTGCCAAAGCAACCTCATATCTTCTTTTAACTTTTCTAATTTCTTTCTTAAGATTCTTTTTACATTCTTTATACTCCTCAAGCACCTCATTTACTCCATGCTGCCTATAATTATTGTAATCTCCCTCTTTTTCCGAACCAAGTGTCCAATTTCCCTTGAAAACCATGGCTCTTTCCGATTTTTACTATTTCCTTTCAACCGAACAGGGACATAAAGATTCTGTACTCTTAAAATTTCACCTTTAAATGTACTCCATTTCTCTTCCACATCTTTCCCATAAAACAAAATGTCCCAATTTACTCCTTTTAAATCCTTTCACATCTCCTCAAAGTTAGTCTTTCTCCAATCAAAAATCTCAACCCTAGGTCCAGTTCTGACCCTCTCCATAATTATATTGAAACTAATGGTATTGTGATCACTGGTCCCGAACTGTTCCCCAACGCATACCTCTGCCACCTGACCCGTCTCATTTCCTAACAGGAGGTCCAGCACCGCCCCTTCTCTAGTAGGTACTTCTATGTATTGCTGCAAAAAACTATCCTGCACACAATTTGCAAACTCCAACCCATCCAGCCCATTTACAGAATGTGTTTCCCAGTCTATGTGTGGAAAATTGAAATCTCCCACAATCACTACCTTGTGCTTACTACTAATATCTGCAATCTCCTTACATATTTGCTCTTCCAATTCTCGCTCCCCATTTGGCGGTCTATAAATCACCCCTATAAGTGTTGCTACCCCTTTCCCACTTCTCAGTTCCACCCAAATAGCCTCCCTAGACGAGCCCTCTAATCTATCCTGCCAAAGCACTGCTGTAATATCTTCCCTGATAAGCAATGCAACACCTCCACCTCTTGCCCCTCCAATTCTATCACACCTGAAGCAATGAAATCCTGGAATATTTAGTTTCCAATCACAGCCCTCCTGCAACCATGTTTCACTGATCGCCACAACATCATACTTCCAGGTGTCAATCCAGGCTCTAAGTTCATCCACCTTTCTTACAATGCTCCTAGCATTAAAATATACACATTTAAGAAACCCACCCTCTCTTATTCTCTGTTTATTGTCTTTTTCTTCTCTCGCCCCTACATTTTGGGTCAGAGTGCTACCATTCTCTGTCTCCTGCCTCACACACTGACTGCTAGCTTTCCCAATTTGAGTCCCTCCCCCCAACCATACTAGTTTAAAGTCTCCCCAGTAGCCTTTGCAAATCTCCCCGCCAGGATATTGGTCCCCCTCGAGTTCAAGTGCAACCCGTCCTTCCCCAAAAGATCCTCTCTCTCTCCCCCTCCTCTCTCTCCCCCCTCCTCTCTGTCCCCCCTTCCTCTCTCCCCCCTTCCTCTCTCCCCTTCCTCTCTCTCCCCCTTCCTCTCTCTCCCCCTTCCTCTCTCTCTCCCCCTCCTCTCTCTCCCCCCTCCTCTCTGTCCCCCCTTCCTCTCTCCCCCCTTCCTCTCTCTCCCCCCTTCCTCTCTCTCCCCCCTTCCTCTCTCTCCCCCCTTCCTCTCTCCCCCCCTTCCCTCTCCCCCCTTCCTCTCTCCCCTCTCCCCCCTTCCTCTCTCTCCCCCTTCCTCTCTCTCCCCCTTCCTCTCTCTCCCCCTTCCTCTCTCTCCCCCCTTCCTCTCTCTCCCCCCTTCCTCTCTCTCCCCCCCTCCTCTCTCTCCCCCCCCTCCTCAGTCTCTCCCCCCTCCTCTCTCTCCCCCCTCCTCCTCTCTCCCCCCTCCTCTCTCTCCCCCCCTCCTCTCTCTCCCCCCTCCCTCTCTCTCCCCTCCTCTCTCTCCCCCTCCTCGCTCTCCCCCTCCTCCTCTCTTCTCTCCCCCCTCCCTCCTCTCCACCCTCCCTCTCCTCCGCCCTCCTCTCTCCCGCTCCTCCTCACTTCTCTCACCCCCTCCTCCCCCCCCGAACCCCTCGCCCGCTCCTCCTCTCACTCCCCCCCTCCTCTCTCCCCCCCGTCCTCTCCTCAGGCTCTCCCGCCCCTCCTCTCCCCCCCCCTCCTCTCTCTACAACTGCTCTTCCCCCCTCCTCTCCCCCCCCTCTCTCTCTCCTCTCCCCCGCCTCTCTCCCCCCCCTCTCTCCGATCCCCCCTCCTCTCTCGTCACCCCTCCTCTCCCCCCCTCCTCTCCTCTCCTCCTCCTCTCGTCCCCCCCGCCTCGCCTCCTCCTCCCCCCTTGCCTCTCGATCCCCCGCGGTCGCTCTCTCCCCCCTCCTCTCTAACCCCCCTCCTCTCTACCCCCTCCTCTCTGCCCCCCTCCTCTCTCCTCCCCCCTACCTCTCTCCCCCCCCCTCCTCTCCCCCGCCCCCTCTCCCTCCTCTCTCTCCCCCCCCCCTCCTCTCTCCCCCCCTCCTCTCTCTCCCCCCCTCTCCTCTCTCCCCCCCCCCTCCTCTCTCCCTCTCCCTCTCCCTCTCCCTCCCCCCCCCCCCCCCCTCCTCTCCCTCCCCCCCCCTCCCTCCCCCCCTCTCCCCCCTCCCGCCCCCCCCCCCCTCTCCCCCCCCCCCCCTCCCCCCCCCCCCTCTCCCCCCCCCCCCCCCCTCCTCTATCCACCCCTCCCTCCTCTCTCTCCCCCCCATTTCTCTCCCCACTCTCTCTCCCAACCCCCCCCTCTCCCCCCCCCTCTCACCCCCCTTAATATTCCATTAAGTTTTATTCTGACTCCTGTTCTCAAAGGACTGGCTTTAATTTAATTGCAAAAAGTTTGACCATTCTTAATGCAATGGGACGGCCTGTATTACTGTGCAGGGCATCAGCTCACTACATTATTTCCGCTTATGGCTTTTAACTGTGTAACTCAGACTGAGCGAGGAACCCACTATCAGTTTATAGAGAGTTGTTACACTTGTTGGACCATAGAGAAACCCACAGGAGATATGCCTTGTGCTTGTGGCATGTTTGCGTATTAATGCTTGCTTCCGAGTGAAGTCCATATTGCAGCATCGTCTGAATGAAAATGGATCCTGTTTCCTAAAACATGGGGATTTTGAATTAAGGAGTGCAATGACTAATGCATAATCTAACAACAAAATGAGGATGTAAAGATAACAAGCAACTCCTCTTATTGCTGCCTATCAATGGTGGCAAGATTTCTAAAACATAAGGTAAAATCTCTCTTAAGTAAACCGCTTTTTTTTGGCTATACCAGAGAATATTTGATAAAGGGAATATCTTAGTTATGACCCATACAAAAGTGATCCATGGGACCTGAAAATGAGAAATTAAGACATTTGCTATGTAAATGATGAGAAACAGCTCGGTGAGACAACTGTTATAATCAAAGTTGAGATACAAGCGTGATTGACTAAAGTTATTGTACATGAAGATCACTTATTTAGAATCTTTGGAAGCTTTTCTACACTGTGCTGAATAAGCTGATGCCATTTACAGAAATGGCATGAGCACCAGATTGTCTTTTCATGAAGGTAACTGAGAAGCAACTGTGGCAGCTGAGGGGTGAGTTTAGGATTGGATTTGGTTGAAGCATTCTTATGATTTAATAAACTCCCTCACTGACATTAGCGACTAGGCTCCTATGACAAGGATCACACTAGAAGAGGGAGAGGAAGTGGGTCAAACTAATGAAAATAATTCAAAAGATACTATTGACCATATTCAAGGTTAGGTGCAGTAGATGGTTGGAGCTTTGGAGAATGTGAATTTGCTAAAAAATCTTTGAGGACAAGACTCAGTCTAGCCATGAGCTTGTTGGTTGATAAATGAGTTTTGACGTGCTCATATCACGACCCCCCCCCCCCACCCGCTAAATTTAAATTAGGGATTAACAGCATGATTGCAAGAATATTGAATGTGTAAACAATAATATATTATTTGTTATGTAACAACTGTTACATTTATGCCCCTGTCCCACTTAGGAAACCTGAATGGAAACCTCTGGAGACTTTGCGCCCCACCCAAGGTTTCCGTGCGGTTCCCAGAGGTTTTTGTCAGTCTCCCTACCTGCTTCCACTACCTGCAACATCCGGCAACCACCTGCAACCTCCGGGAACCGCACGGAAACCTTGGGTGGGGCGCAAAGTCTCCAGAGGTTTCCGTTCAGGTTTCCTAAGTGGGACGCGGGCATTTGGCTATTACATTGTGCCGATGACCTTCCAGGCTGAATGGAGAGTTCAAACAAGGAACAAGGAACCCATACACAAGAAAACGTTTTGTTTAAAGCTCCTTGTACAACAAATTTGTCTGCATTCTGTGAAAATGGGTTTCACAATATCTGGGGAATCCACAGAGAAAACTAGGAACATTTTAAGATTTAAAAAATGGTGTGTCCAGTGATGGTCTAATTGAGCAATTTAAAAAAAAACTTCAAATGAAGATTCTAAACAAGGTTCCAACTACTTGAAGCCACACTGCCAGATAAGATTTTTCAAAACCAAATGGGCAGTCAGTACACCACAATGGATACCTTTGCTGGTTGCAATCAAGGATGTATGTTTACCTAGACATCAGGTCCCCTGTTGTAGGGCTCAGCCATTGAGTAATAGGTTGCCTGGTTTTCTGTTATCTGTAGGTGGTGCATGTTTTACTAAGATCAGAGAAGACAGCCACAAAAGGAGGATAAGAACCACTCTATAGAGTGGTTCTTATCCTCAACAAAAAGATACATATCTGTCATAAGGCAGAATCGTTATTGTTCCTTAATTTACTTCCTGCATGTTGTCCTTTGATCCTTCTATCCACACACCATGCCAACCACCCACATCACCACCTCTTTCCACTTTTCCAGCACACTTTATCTGAACTTGTGCCTTTTATGTTCGTTCTGAATGCAACTGTTTCTAAACCAGGACATATTCATGTAATAACCTTTGGCTATTCCTACGGGAATCTCCAAGCATTACAAGTATTAGTCAACCAGGCTTCCAGCTTTTTTGATTTAAATATTCCTGTAATGTTTTATTAACCTCCAAACTCTATGTGGGCCCTAATTTCAATGGTGAGGATAGTGCTCTTGGAAGTTTAGTTTGGGTTTCTCTTCTTCCATGATTTTCAATACCCACAGATGTCTCCAAATGATGTGAAACATTTGGGACAATTGAAAATAAATACATTGCAATAAAACAAACTCAACTCCTTTACCTTTACTGTTCAATCCCACTGAAGTTTACTATAGTTTATAACATTAAACCTCAACACAGATTGAATAGTTTTGTTTCAGAATTAGTCACTAACAATGACTTATGTTAATGTCACTGAAAATAAGCACGAGCATATATTTGAATGGGCATTGTCTTTCATTTAATTGAATAAAAATTGTCGAGCTATATTAGCTTGGGAACAGAAAGCTGAATTAAATTTATTTTCATTGTGTCTGCTGGGCATGTCAGGCTGCCTCAGCAATGCCAAAAGCTTCCGAAGTGAAGTAGTTAAAAAAATATATATATCAAGGCTTAGGAAATGGAACACAAAGGAGAGAGAATCAGCAGATATCTTTCTGTGATAGCAATGTTCCGTCCGGAGATTAACACTCCACTTCAATCCAAGAGGGATCTTTCAATATTCTGCTATCTTTAATCTATGGACTCTCTGCCTGGGGACTATCTTGTTAGTACAATGACAGCTGCTGCCTTACAAGCTTGATTCAGTTGTACTATTCATTACCACTGGACTTTTTCAGCAAAAAAATAACTGTGGGCTGCAATGAAATCTGGCATTTATATCCATTCTCTATGGCACATCTATACAGCAAAGCTTGATTTAATTGTAAATGGTATAAATATATAATGGTAAATGAATTGCCAAATGGAATATTTCAGTCTACCAGTAACATGCATCTTTTTAGGCTGTTTTTAAGATTAAATTTGAGAGAGATTACATGCAGGCACATGTTTTATTTTCTAGTTGCACCCTTTACTTTTTCAGTCGCTGCAGTATATTTGGTTTATTTCATAAATGCCACATGCTTCTGGCCACGTCTGAAATGAAACAACAGCATCATTTTCAAATTGTGTTCAAATTTAAAATTCTGCATATCCCCGTATAGGAAAATTGAGTTAAAATCCGAATTAAAATCTGACTGTTCTATGTATTGCCCCACCTCAAACTCACTAACTGATGGTGTCTTGTCTTTGGGCCAAATATTGCCGGTAAATGCTGGTAGTTCCTTAGCAATCTGCCAATATTTATCAATGTAAATGCAAGCAAGAATGGGACTTGCATGCACGTTCACAGACGGAAATCCCAAACATGCTTACAAGATTCTTAACAGGGAACCGTGTCAGAGTTCCTCCACTGGTCTCACACAGAATCCAAGATGGAGCACAAATCTGCTGATATTCACCGCAACTTACACCAAGGATCTCACGTCAGGATAGATCTGACCCAGGCTCCATGAACCCTTTCATCTCATACATGTCTCAGCTGCAAGAAAGAAAAAAAACATACATCACATGTTTGTATTGTTTGTGTTTACAATAAAAATTTCAATTACCAAAAATAGCTTTATGTGTCATATTTAATTTATGTTTAATAGACTTTGATACTGTTGTTATTTTATTTCAATATTAATTATTTTTGATTATGAGGGATATTCCAAGGTTTTCCAAATGATTGACAGCACAGGTGTTGGGATGCAACTTTGCGACGTTGTCAGGGTGATGTTCACCATGTGACCACAATCACATCACATAAAGCTCCTATCCCACTTGGGCGACCTCCACTGCAACCTTTGGCGACCTTAAGCGACTTTAAAAAAAATCAAGGTCGTGGTGACCTACGACCTCCTACGACCTCCCACGACTATGTGTACGACCTCCTATGACTACGTTGAAGACCTCCCACGACTATGAAGAAGACCTCCTTCGACCTCCTTTGACTATGTTGAAGACTGGCTTCGACCATATACGTTTTACTCGAGGATGGTCTCTGGCAAATTGGTCCGCGAATGAGCACGATCCCCTTCCACCTCAGAGGACCACACCGAAAACCAACAACAACCAGTGACGAATGTCTACAGCTCAAATGATCACCTGATAAAATGATGTAATGTCTGCATTTTTTTCTCACTAAAAAATGCCTCCAAGGTTTTTTGTAAAAATCATTCTGAACCATGCAAGCAAGGAAGGAACTAGTTTGGAGGATGTTAATAAAAATACAACTACTGCTGTTTACAGTAGCCCTTTTGCTTCAACAGCCTTATAAGAAAGGCAGAAAAAGCAAGGGTGAAGAGGAAGCACAAGAAGAGGTCTCAATGGGTGAATGGAGATGATGTGATGGAGTATCCCAGTACACCAGATGACTGGAAGAGCGTGGCGCTGTACTTTGGCAAAAGATGGAACTTTAAGCACACATGTGGGGCAGTGGATGGCAAGCATGCCATTCTTGTCCCTGTCCCTGTACCCCTCATTTACCTTTCCGTACAGGTTGGCATTCTGCTGGAAACATTCCTCAAGGTCCTCCTCCGGCTGCCTGGTGAAGGTGTAGGATATAACCGTCCTCCAGCCCTCCCTCACCACCAATGGGACATCTGCCTCTGATGCTGTGTCAGACACAGGGGAAAGGGCTGCTTTGCTGCCTTCAAATGAGGCAGTGAAGGATGGGGAGGTGGTGGGGACATATACTACAACCCTGGTCTCCTCCTCCAGGGGTCTCTCATGCAGGCCTACCTCCTCCTGCACTATCACCTCCTGTGGCAACACCTCCTGCCATTCCTCCTCCTGGGTGGGCAACACCTGCATGGCAGGTTTTTTTTAGGTTTGTGCCCTCCCCCTGCGCTGCTGCCTTTTTGGTGCCATCTCTAAAACACAAGTCTCCTCTCCAAAAAACTCTCCAGCTATGAATGAACATGCCTTGGAGTGAAAGAGATGACGTTCTGCTGTTTAAATCACCTTTTTTTCCTACAGGCTTTTTTTTCCACCCCGGAGCTATTACCTTCGACCACCTTTGACTACCTACGACTAGCATCATGATCTACTATGACTGATTTTTCCCACGGCGACCTATTTTTAGTCTAGCTGAAGCCTCGACTACGCGGAGACCACTCTCGACCATGAAGGAGAGTGACAAAGACCTCCTACGACCTTGTGGCGACCTTGCCGCGACTATGGGTTGCGGGCAAACTCGCCAGAGGTCGCGGTGGAGGTCGCCCAAGTGGGACAAGGGCACAAGGCTTGAAGTCACGCTGGGCCTTGTCTGTAGAATCCCAGCGGTTTCTAACCAGCATCTTTACACTTATGAATCAGGACCATTGAATAGCGGGGCAGTGGGGAATTCAAACAGGGAGTGAGGCCAGTGTAACCCACTGGCAAAACCTGGAGCAGTCTCTGTAAATGAAAATACCACCCGTGGCAGAAAACCCGGCAAAAATAGAAAGGCAAAAGTTGCCAGCTGAGGGTATACAGGAATTTAAGGGAATGCCGTGCTGACTTACTTTAGTTTAGTTCAGAGATACAGCGCGGAATCTATGGACTCTCAGCCCTTGGCTCACCGAGTCTGCACCGACCAGCGATGCCCAAACATTAACACAAGCCTACACACATTAGGGACAATTTATAATTATACCAAGTATACAAAACCAAGCCAATTAACCTACAAACCAGTACGTCTTTGGGGTGTGGGAGGAAATTGAAGCTTTTGGAGAAACCCCACTCGGTCACGGCGAGAACGTACAAACTCCGTAGAGACAGCACCCTTTGTCAGAATTGAACACGGGTGCAAGCGCTATAAGGCAGAAACTCTACCGCAGTGCTACCATGCCGCCCGTAAATTAAAACTTATTTAAATGATTTAGGCCTATGAGAGTTAAATATCAGCAACACAATGTATTACAATGAAATTTAAAGGATTAAGAAGTAATATGATGAATTATATTAAAGTGAGGTGATAGGGCAAATAGGCAGATGGGCTGAACCTTCCACTACTGGAAACATAGCCTGCAAGTTTAATTCAAGTGAAGTTGAGTATATTGTCACATGCTGATGTAAATAAGCTCTTTCTAAGCTTCCCCCCAGTCTAGGTCAGCCAATAAACCACTGATTCAAGCACTGGAACAACTAGACTTTATTTTTAGAAAGCACAACAAATCACCCTATACGATACCTAAACCACTGTAGGTTCGTTTCTTGAATCTGCTTGGCCAAGCCCTTTAGCCTCGTGCAAGCAGATACACTACAAAAGGTCACACAGTCCAAAGAACTCTTCCAGAAGATCCACAACAGACCTCGTGGGGGGCTGTCTTTTATAGATCCCCGAACATTGAGAGGCCGAACTACAGAGGGGTGGTATATTTACAATCCATCAAGTAAAACAAATTACAATAATACATTACTGACAGATACACAGGCCAATTACAGAATCTTCTTAATTGTTGCAGGTGAAGCTTCTAGAAGAGGCTAACAGAACCTTGAATATGCAACATTTACCCTGGGATTCAAACAAACCAGACAGGGCTTAACATTTCAACCAATCAACACTTAACAGGGTAACTGTCTCACAACATTATTTACAATATATACAAGGCTCTTGCAGAGAACTAATTAACCTCATGCATTTTACATTTCCTATGATGTTCTTTGCAGAAATCTCATCCATCTGTCAACTGACTATGCAACACTGATCTGAGCCACAGACTTGCTGGCACCATAAGGAGCTTGCCCCATTTCCACAGCGAACACCAGACTTGACCAAAATGGCCTAGCAATACATAAGTCCTTATTAAAGTGTGGGTACTATGGCTGCTCGATTTCAGCCAGGATTAACACAGATATAAGGTGCAGGTGCAGAATTTAGAAGATTGAGGGGGGATCTTATAGAAACTTACAAAATTCTTAAGGGGTTGGACAGGCTAGATGCAGGAAGATTGTTCCCGATGTTGGGGAAGTCCAGAACATGGGTTCACAGTTTAAGGATAAAGGGGAAATCTTTTAGGACCGAGATGAGAAAAAAAAATTCACACAGAGAGTGGTGAATCTCTGGAATTCTCTGCCACAGAAGGTAGTTGAGGCCAGTTCATTGGCTATATTTAAGAGGGTTAGATGTGGCCCTTGTGGCTAAAGGGATCAGGGGGTATGGAGAGAAGGCAGGTACAGGATACTGAGTTGGATGATCAGCCATGATCATATCGAATGGCGGTGCAGACTCGAAGGGCCAAATGGCCTACTCCTGCACCTATTTTCTATGTTTCTATGTCTACGTACAATGAAAAAAGCTTGCTTGCAGCAGCATCACAGGCACATCAATTCAGACAAATACACAGAGACAGATTATACATAAATCATATATAAATTCCACTTAGAATTTGTAAGGGAAGAAATACTAAAAAAAAAGGCATAATTGTAAAAGCATAATTAGAAAATTAAAACACTTGGTGTTGCAAGAGTTACACCATAGTGTTCCATTGCCAAGATAGGATTAATGTCAAGCTTTTTAGGAAACTGGGAAACACTGTTATATAGAAAAAGTTAGGAGAAATCTAGCATTTTTCAGCAGGAGCAGTTGTTGCTTGGTCAGTTGAATTTTCAATTTGAGAATGAAAGATTTTTGTTAACCAAGAATATTACAGGATTTGAGGAAAAGGCTGTTTAATGGATTTAGGTCACAGATCAACCATGATCTCATAGAATGACAAAGGGGGCTGAAGGGTTTAAAAGGCCTCCTTCTGTTCAGTTGTTTCTTGTGTGAAGTGCCTTTCCATAACCCCATGAGTCAGAAGCAGCAGCAGCATTTCTTGAAAGAAACCTTTGACCATCTTCAAAAAGACACAAGAAAATGCAGATGCTGGAATCTTGAGCAAAACACAGTGTTGGAGGAACAGTGGTTCAGACAGATCCGACCCCCCCCCCCCCCCCCCCCCCCCCCCCCCCCCACATTTGTACGTTCACAGGAAGAATGTACAAACTCACCTCTTATAAATACCAAGGCAAGTTTAGTTTGGTTCTATGTGGTTCACAGCTATTCTTTGTAGAATATATTTACCCCTTCTCGGATGGAATTTGTATGAGTTACTCAATCAAATTCTTGCATTGTTAAACCAAAGAATTCCAGGAAATCAGCAGGTCAGTCAGATCTGTGGAGGAAAATCTCAGTCAATGATTCAAAACAGGGTAGACGGATTCCCCCCAAGTCACACCTTTCTTTCGATTTTCCCTACCACCTAGTACTTTTCCCCTCCATCTATTCATCTCCCATCACACTCTAATCTGAGTCCCCTATTTTCACGTTCACAAGATCACACGTTCACAAGTTAGAGGAGTAGAATTAGGCCATTTGGCCCATCGAGTCTTCCAGAAGTGATCCCCGTGCTGCCTGTTTTTCTCCAGTTGCAACCAACTTTTAACATCTTTATTTGTTCCTTATCAATTTAAATATTAATAAATATATAAAAAGAATGTCAATATACTATACACCACGCCACATCAGCCACTGCTGTTAGTTGTGTTGACTCTCTTCAATAAAAGATGTTATGTTGGTAATTTAGTTTTTTGCTGCTTGCTTTAGTGAACAGTAACACAGAGAAATCCATGGACACCCACTCTGAAATATGAAAAAATCTTGCATGTTTCTCTTGCAACAGGGTTTCGATTTTTTTTACAAAATGCAAAGAAGCAAAATTATGGATAACTTTTTGTCTTAGTTGAGTCAAGTTAAGAGTATTTTATTGTCATATGTCCTGTAATGGAACAATGAAATTCTTGCTTACATATTTACTTATTAGATGATTTACTTCGGAGCCACGTGAGTGATTCCGTGACGAAGCCCCGCCAGTCCGCATGCGCATCATTACATCTGACGCACGGCGCAACGACGGGCTGGCAGGGCGCAGCTCCACCAGCGGTAAGTTAAAAACCCGCAGGTAAGTTTTAAAACTTCACTGTGGTCGTCTTTTGCGGTCTGTGAGTCTTATTTACAGGAGCGAGCAGGACCATGGAAAAGACGTTCAAGGGAAGGACGAGGCGCGCCGCCGGCAGAACAGCTGTAGAAGACCGCAAGAGTGCGGGCAGCGGGCGGGCGCCCATCTCGCCTTCTGAGTCGCTGGCAGCACGGCCAGCGGCGTCTATTTGGGTGCCGACTGAGAGCACCGTGGCTACTCCTGTGGGGAGGAAAGCCACTAAAAAGTCAGTAAGGCCCGTGGACTCCGATGAGTCAGGCCAGGAGGATTCCCCTCCCACTATGAGCGATGTCTGTGGACATCTGGCAAAGATGGAACACCTGATGGAGAGGATGCTCCATCACAACATGCTCCAGGAGGAGCTTTATATCCGTGGGTCACCCCATGGGCCCGTGGCAGCAGCTTCTGTTCAAGGGCTGTATAGGGAAGATCTGCTCCATGAAGAGGAGCCTTATATCCGCGGGTCTTCTTGGGGGCCCATGGCAGCAGCACCTGTAGAAGGAGGAGGTGAGCTTACGGGGGCAGTTTTGTTCTGACCCTGAGGTTGGAGGTATTGCAGAGCAGCATACCCCAAGGCATGGAAGCCAAGAACCAGGTGTGCCAGGCATGGCATCGAAATTCGCCATACCAACTGGGACTGGTGAGCCGTTGGAAGATGACCTGGCTAGTACCATCAATGACATGGCCTCCCATCAATTGCAAGGTTTGACGATGGAGGAAACGGTAAAGAAATATGAGACACCCGCTAACTGTGCCTCAATCAAGGTGCCTACCGTTAATCATGCCATCTGGGGGCACATGGGTGCAAGCATTAGAGCCCAGGAAATAAGGCTCCAAAAGATCGTAAAGCTGCTTAGGTCGGGCATTACTGCCTTTGTAAGATCGGTTGATGGGGTTCCCCTGTCTGAGGTACAGCAGGATGCTTTCGCCTTTATGTGCAATGCACATTTTGAGATAAATTGTCCCCGGAGGAGTGCGATACGGCCAACTCTAAACCCCAAATTTGCAGCTTTGTGCAAGGCAAGCAATGTACAGCCATGAGGATCTGTCCAAACAGATCAGAGAGCTCGATGATGAGGCATAGACGGTCGGACTCATTAAAGCCCAGCCGACCGGTAAAATTCCGTTTCGGCGGTTGCACCCTTATAGACGGTTCACTGAGGCTGGTTTAGGTCAAGGACCAAGCCGGGCTTTGCCATTCCAACGTTCATTCCCTCCAGAACTCTGAGGCAAAAGTGTCCACCGACAACTATGGAGGTAGGTGGATCTGGTTCTGTTCAGGGCATGTCATATATGGATCAGTCACAAGTTGGGGGAAGATGGCATTTGTTCTTCAATGAATGGTGCTGCATAACATCAGATTCGTTTATACTGGACAGTATCCAGGGGTTCCGAATTGTGTTCCCTTTCAAATTGCGTCCACCTACACAACATACACCATGTCGGACATTGTTTTTTTCACAACAAGAGTCTTTACAGGTAAAAGCTGAAATTGAAACGTTACTTCAAAAAGGGGTAATTGAGAAGTCGGTTCATCAAGCTCACCAATTTGTGTCTAATACAACGTGCTAAGGAACAGGCACTCAAAAGACATGCAGGTCATTTCACTAGACTCATGCGGTTGCCAGTTAAAGCCATTACTGAGTTACAGTGGTGGATAGCGAATGTTTCGCGTTGCTCTAGTAAAATTCTGATTAATCAACCTTCAGTTGTCTTACAAACTGATGTTAGTGCCTTGGGATGGGGAGCCACTGATACCAATTCTAGCTGTGGCAGCAGATGGAATGTGCATGAGGCATTAATTGTTCAGGCGCATGGTATTAATTATTTAGAGTTGCTGGGAGCATTCTATGGCTTAAAGGCGTATTGTTCTACTATGCATGATTTGCATGTTCAGCTCCAGATTGATAACACTACAGCAGTTGCATACGTCAATCACATGGGTGGAATCAGGTCGGTATCATGTGATAAGCTGGTTAACCTTATTTGGCATTGGTGTATTGCAAGAAACATCTGGATTTCAGCTCTACTTACCAGGTAGATATAACATGGTGGCAGACACCAGGTCACGAAAATTCAATGACAACACAGAGTGGATGTTGAATCCGGTAATATTTAATGATGTTGTCACCCGGTATGGCTTGGCAGATATCGATTTGTTTGCATCCAGATTAAATCACCAGTTACCAAAGTATGTTTCATGGGAGCCAGACCCAGGGGCAGTAGCGGTAGATGCATTCTCGCTACACTGGGGTGGAATGTTCTTTTATGCATCTCCCCCATTTTGTCTCATCAGTCGGTGCCTGATTAAGATTGAGAAGGACTCTGCCTCAGGCGTTTTGGTAGTCCATGACTGGCCTACACAACCATGGTTCCCACTCATTCTGAGACTAATCACACAGCCTTTTATGGTTGTCCCCAAATGCAGCAACCCGCTGGTTCACCCTGTGGCAGGGGAGAATCATCCTTTACATGATCGTATTAATCTATTGGTTTGCAGATTCTGACGAGACCATTCCTGGGGCTCGGACTATCAGGTCGTACGGTGGATGTGATTACTGCGGCCTGGAGGGATAGTACTAAGAAACAATATGTATCTCATATCAAGAAATGGGAGATGTTCTGCTTGCAGTCAAACATATCTTATCACATTGCAAGCATACCTGATGTGTTGGAGTTCCTTGCCACTTTATATTTTGTTGAGCGACTGAGCTATAGTGCCATCAATAGTGCCAGGAGTGCCTTATCATCCTATCTATGGCAGGGATCAGAACAGCAATCTGTTGGGTCTCATCCATTAGTATCCCGGTTCATGAAGGGTATTTTTAACTGTAATCCTCCTAAGCCTAGGTATACGGAGATCTGGGATGTGAGTGTAGTTCTCACACTACTTCGTCAATGGGCTCCAATTACATCTCTGTCTTTGCAAAGACACTCTTAAAGTAGTCATGCTCATGGCGCTCGTTTCAGTGCAACGTATCCAGACGTTGCAAAAGCTACGACTGGACAGCATGGTTTCTTCTGTAAATAACATTACATTTTATGTTTACGATTTAATCAAGCAGAGCAGGCCAGGGACGTCAGGGATTAAACTGAGTTTTATGGCATATCCCTTAGATCTACGGCTCTGTGTAGTTACACACCTACTGCAGTATATCAAGGTCACCAAGAGCCTCAGAGGCTCCGAAATTACGATGTTCATCAGTCACAAAAAAACCTCATAAGAAGGTGTCGGTACAGACCATTTCTAGGTGGCTGAAACAAGTTTTGGATTGTGCCGGAGTGGACACTGATGTTTTTAAATCTCACTCCACCAGGGCGGCATCAACTTCGGCAGTGAGGGCACTGGACATCCCTTTAGACGAAATCCTCAGGGCCGCAGGATGGTCCAATGAAGGGACATTTCAACGGTTTTATAATAAACCTGTTCTCACGCCGGGAGTATTTGCCCATTCTATTTTAAGTTCTGTTTTGTAGCTTCCCCCTGGGAGAGAGGGGTCGTTGTTGTTTCTTTTGTTTATTAAAGCATTAACATGTGTAAGTTTGAATTATAATTGAATGCATTATTTATTCATCCTGTGTCAACTGAGGCAGTGTGTCATATGGACTTGTATCCACGGCATTAAATCACAGAGCTTTGAAATCTTCACGGAATCACTCACGTGACTCCGAAGTAAAATAGTAAGATTAAACGAGAACTTACCAGTTTGAAGTTTGATCTTTATTTTATGAGGAGTTACGATGAGCGATTACGTGCCCATCGCTCTCAACCCTCATATCACAAAGGTCATCTGGTAGTCCTAATCTTTTGAGTCTTACTATGTTACTTCAACTGTTGTTACCTGTGATTTCACACCGCTGCTTTGAAGATTGACGCGCATGCGGACTGGCAGGGCTTCTTCACGTAATCGCTCACCGTAACTCCTCATAAAATAAAGATCAAACTTCAAACTGGTAAGTTCTCGTTTAATCTTACTATTATACATCTTTTATACTTTATATTATACATATAAGTAAAGAATATGTCACTGGCAGAGAGTTACAATAATATTTTGCATTAGGGCTCTTAAATTGTTTATGGATAGAGATTGTAATAAGATCATTGCCAGGGCAACATATTATAACTTTTATCTTTATGAATTTGTTGACTTTATCTTAGCTCTAAAAAGATTGTGTGCCAGAAATCATGCATTATTTTATATGCGTTTCTGTTGCAGATGGGGAATTTAGAATAGTTGAGTGTGACTAATTCCAAGTAAATTTGCTGCTTGTGACAACAATTGGATATTTGTTTTCTTTCTTCTTTCTACCAACCCTCAAGATACAAGAAATTTTCCATTGAACAAATGCTACTCTCATATTAAAAAAATCTCTCCACATATGGTGTAAATATATTTTCATGTTCATAAGTGCTTTAAGGGTCGTCTAGTCTTATGACTAGTTCTTTCTGATCGTATTAAGAGTTTCTTTGATTTTTTACTTCAGGATAATCATAAGAATTCTAAAGCTGAAACTACCCGAGGCCTCTGGTTATAATTTCCACAATAACTTTTTTTTCAGTAAATGATAACTATTCAGTTTTGTCCAGGCATTTCTAAAACGAATTTCTATTAAAAAAAATATTGCTATGCATAGTTTTCAGAATGAGGTGAACGTATCATTTTTATTGCAAAACATAACTTGGATAATAATTAACTATTTTTGTCAAAATCAACTTCAAAGAAAATATCGTCTGAACTCAAATTTATACAGGCTTTCCAGAACATTGTCAAAAAATTAACACAATATCTCATTGATATGATCTTTTAAATCAGAGGTGTCAAGATGCCACAGGACTTTTCTGTACTACATTGCAGAAAAGTAGTTTTGGTTATCTTCATTCAGATGAAAGACTTTAAATCCCATGTGTGAAACATGGTTTCTATTTTTCCCCAACTGGTTCACCATCAATGTTCCTGTCAGGAAGAAAATATGCACGTCTGAAGAAACAATTAAATAAAATCTGTGTTCTGACAGTCAAGCCTTAATACTGTTGCCAACATGATCCGCATTGTATTACTCAGATTCTCACTGTCAAAAAAATGTGTTACAATATTTGTGGACTATCAGAATTGCGTCATTAAATATATATAAATTGCTCAAAGCTATCTCTTGCTATCACCATACTTTCTCTTCAAGAAGGATGGGAAGGGGGCACTGCACTGGCAGCAGCCTGTCGGCAGCGTGTCCGTTTTTTTTCCAACTTTTTAATTTTTTTTAGTATGTTTAAAAGTCTGTTTTTAATGTTTCTTTGTGTGTTATGTGTGGGGGGGTAAGGGGGAAACCGTTTCGGCCGCCTCTTCCATGGAGAGGCGATTTTTTCAGGTCGCCTACCCCGTGGCCTAACAGCAAGGATCGGCGCGGACTTTCCCGGAGACGCGCCCGGAGCTTCAGCGGCGGGCGCAGCGTGGACTCTCGGCGCGGAGCGGGTGAGACCTCGTTGGAGGGGAGCGCTCCGTTACGCTGGCCCGCGGCAGCCGGCAGCCTGAAGCCGCGGTCTGCAGAACTCCAGCTGGTGCGGCGTCTACAGCCCGGGATCCCTCGTGGAGGACCCGGGGGGAAGAAGAAGCTTCCACCGCCGGCCCGCGGCCGTCTTCTACCGTGGGTGCGGCATGGACTTACCATCTCCCCATGAGGGGAGCTTCGACCGCCGGCCCTGCAGACTGCGGTGCTTCCGGCTGCGGCACGGCAGGTATTTTAAAACTTTGACCGCCGGCCTGCGGCCTACACCAGCCTGAAGCCACGGTCTCTGGTTGGGAAGAGCCGATCCTGGACTCACCTTGACTTTGACTTTGTCCTTTACCATCTGGACGCCCGCAGCAACGGCTGTGGAGGGTGGAGGTCCCGACCACGGTGGAAAATGGAGGAGGACTGGCCAAGCTCTGTGCCTTCCACCACAGTGATGAATGCTGTGGTGGATGTTTGTGTAAAATTTTTATTGTGGTTGTGTTCTTTATTACTGTACCGCTGCTGGCAACCCAAATTCCACCGACCTTGGTTGTGTGGCAATTAAATTATATCTATCTATCTATCTATCTATGATGTTCCCAAATTCCCAAATTCAGAATCTAAAATTAAAGGGACTATTGTTCTGGTATCATGGGCTAGATACCTGGCAGATCTTAAATATATCAGGGCACTGTCAATCTCCCTCATCCTGCTCATTTCTTATAATCTATTAACTAGGAGCCATTGCAATCAAGGCACTCTTGATTTCCTGACTCTTGTTGAATCCTTGTTGTTCCTTATTATTTTTTATATTGATGTATATATATATGGATGTGAGTGTGCTGAGCACCATCTGACATTTGATACAAGAGTCAAGAGTGTTTTATTGTCATATGTCCCTGACATAAGTGTCCATCAACAATGGTCTATCAGCTGCTGCTGTTGGTTAAGTGTTGATTACCTTCAAAAAGGCATGCTTTGTTAATAGTTTTATCAGGTGGCATTTTCCTGAGTTGTGTTTGGACAAAACATTCTTTAAACCAAATGACACAAAAAACAGTATTATCAACAAGCAGTCATCGGGTTTAAAGTCTTATGTGTAAGTATCATGGGGTGATGCACGATGGAAATCGTGCTTGCAGCAGTATCACATTGACTAATTCACAAAAACATAAATTATTCATAAATCGTACATAAATTATACATAAATTCTGCAATGCAATTAAAAGAAAAAAATGACTGCAAAAAATAATATTAGTGCAAAACACAATTATAATAAAGAATAAGTCGATAATAGAGTTCTAAGTGTTCCATTGTTGAGGTAGGATTTGGAATGTACCATTTGATTCAAGAGCCTGATAGTTGCAGGAAATTATTGCACTATAGATTAAATACTGATTAATCTGAAGGAATTACAGAAGAATTAGTGATTTCCTTTTGCATGGAGTCATTTGGGAAACTGAATAGTCAAACCACAAATCATTCTGATGCAAGCTGAGGGACAATACATGCACCAAAGATGCTGGCAGTTCTTATTGGAAACTCAATAAAGGTTAAAAAGCCAAGCAGTTAGCAATGAGTAGCCTGTGGCAGACCAGTTGCACGAAAGCCACTGAGATCACCTGGGATCTAAACATTCTATACATCTGTCAGTCTTCAACAAAGGTAGGTGGTTTAGATAAGGTGAATAGCCACAGTTTGTTTCCTCGGGATAGGATTGGGGCAAGGGTAGTCTAAAACCAAATGGCAGCAAAAGGGAAAAAGATTTAAACGGGACGATGGCAAATTTTTCTCACAGAGAGCGGTGCACATATGGAACTACCTGCTAGAGGGAGTGATTGAGGAGGATACGATTAAGACATTTAAGAAACACTGATATGGGTACATGGATAGGAATGATTTTGAAGGACATGGGCCAGGCACAAGGGAATGGGACCCACAGGGTTAGGCAACTTGGTCAGCATGGACGAGTTGGGCCAAGCACACTGTTTCTGTGTGAGCCCATAAAACTCTTTAATTGTTTCCATCTCGAAGCTGAGACTCAATGGTTAGAAAAATAAAAGGATAGTGAAAACAGAAGGTGAGAAATAAATTCAAAACTGGGAAAAAAAAAAGTTATTTCAACTCCAACGTGAAGCTTGTGTGGAAAAGATTAATATAAAAAAGTGTAGAAAGGAAATAAACAGATTTAAGCAATATTGGGTAACATGCTTCAGAAATAATTTCCTGAAGAGTTTCCAACATCTGGTACAGGAAAGGAATGCATTTCAATTTAAAAATATATATTATTTCCAGTGTCACGCACAAAATTGAGCGCCATGGTTATGTGCTAAGGCCATAAACACCATGGTTGGTGCTGTCTGGCAACTGAGATCATGATATTAATGTGGCAACATTAATTTTGGGTGGGTCCTGCACCCAGTCAAACAGCCACTGATTAGACTCACATCCGGCACACCTTGTCCAGCACCAGCGTTCGCTCATCTAAAGTGCAGCAATGTTTTAGTGTTAAATTATTGGAATTAAAGACAGGAAATAAATTGAATGATGCAATCTTGCCATACTTCATTTGAATGTGGTTTTCAAATTGAATCACTGCCACCTTCAGTTTACAGCCTCTCATTTCCTCCAAAAACTATTTGCAGTCTCTCTTTGCCACACATTTGCGCAACACTAGTGTATGCAGCCTTTCTCTTTCACTGCCATGATTACTCACACTCTCTAATCCTGTTTCCAATCTTAGTCTTCTCTCTACTCCCAATGCCAATAAGGGAGTAGAGAGAAGACTGCATGTTCTATCCCTACTACCAATTGTAATGTGTCTCTCTGTCCCTTTACCAATTTGCCTCTTTCTACCCATTGTCAGTCACAAGCTCTATCTTGTTTAGTTTAGAGATATAGCGTGGAAACAAGCCCTTCGGCCCACCAAGACCGCACCAACCAGCGATCCCTACACACGCGCTGTCTGCAATGGGTGACCAAAATTGCCAGTTTAATGCCGTTTCAATTCCCCTTCCCATTTCTCCATACCAACCTGTCCATCCTCAGCCATCTCAGGGTGATACCGAGCACAAACTAAATGATCTATGTCTTATATTCTGCCTCGGTAGTCTGCAACCCAATGGTACGAACATTGCATTTCCTAATTCCTTGACAATAAGTAACCCCCCTCTCCCTCACTCTCCTTCGGTCCTCCCATTTTTCATCTCCTTTCTTGACCCGCTGAGTTCCACCGACAGATTGTTTGTTGTGCCGTACCCCAGCATCTGTGGTCTATTGCTTCTACTTTAATTAACCTTCCCAGCTGCTGGGCTGGAAACAGATCTAAAAATAATAATGATTTCCCGACATATGTTTGATAGCATCTCTATGTCCATCCTCAGCTCCCTCTAACTATCAATGTATCAGAAGGGAATTCATGATCATGAGAAAAGAAGCCTATTGTGTTCATTTCAATGTCACGAGAAGTGCATGGAAATAAGATTGATTGGCAGTCCATTGCTCAACATTTGGGCCTCGTGGGACTGCATATTCTGCTCTTGTCTGATTAACCACATCAACTACAGAGTAAGACTCTGCCAGACCACCATCTTAATTTAACAAAAGCTGCTGTTGTTGATTGTATTTCAACAAAACAGAGAAAGAATTTTGCTGTAAAGTACTCAGAGAAGCAGCCTTCGTCTGAGACCCTATGACTGAGGTCACATTTCCATGTATAATCAATTTCTTTTTTAAACTGCAAATACTAGAAATATGAAATCTAAAAAAAAAGAAATGCTGGAAATGCTCAGAAGGTTAGGCTGTACCTTTGGGCAAAGAAATAGAGCAAAGGTTTCAAGCCAAAGAGCCTTTGTCAGAACTGGGAAGAAGGCAAAAAGCTTGTTAAGCTGAAGGGAGTAGGGAGGAGTGAGGATGTAGCTGAAAGAGTAAAGAATAAGGAAAATCCTAGTAGCCCTGTCCCACGGTACAAGTTCATTCCAAGAGCTCTCCCGAGTTTGCCCTGATTCGAACTCGGAGATTTACGGTAATGGCCACTCGTCAGTACTTGGTGCTCTCGTGGACATTTTTCAACATGTCTTCCCAAGCTTACCTGCCATTAGTGAGTCTTCCCGAGTACCTGCCGTTAGCGTAACAAGCCACTAAGAGACGTCCCCGAGCTCCGACGTGCCCACTATGTTCATTCTCCGTGCTTACCATGAGTTTTATTTTTTTTTTAACTCAGGAGAGCTGTTGGAATGAACTAGTACCGTGGGACAGGGCTTTAAGGCTTTTTATCTAAAGAAAGTCCAAGGGCTTTTTATTTAAGGAAAATGCCAAAGCTTTCTATACGTACATTAAAAATAAGAGGGTGACCAGGGAGAAAGTAGGACCGCTAAAAGATAAAGGAGAGAATCTATGCTTGGAGTGGGAGGATGCAGATGAGAAACTAAATGAGTAGTTTGCATTTGTATTCACCGAGGAGACAGACTTGGAGGACAGCGAGATTAGTGTGGAGAATGCAAATATGCTCAGTCAGTTTGAGATCAAGGAGGTGATGCTGAGGCTCTTGAAGAAAATTAACAAAGTGATCTGGTCAGTCTTCTCTAACTATTCCCTTTCACTCGTTGACCAGATGACTGTCTTAACTGTTTATCCCCTTGGTCACCCTGGTTTTACTTTATCAGAGACGTATCCCTCCCCAACCCTCCCTGCAGTTTAATAGAAATCTCTTGTCTCATGGCTAGTTCTAAATTAACTATTTTTCTTCCCACATATACAGCCTGACCTGATGAGTATTTCCAGCATTTTCTGTATTCATGCCCACTCAATAGCCAGTTGATTCTTCTTAAAACCATAATTTTACAACTCAAAAAGTATAACTGAGCGGTTCATCATTTCTTTCCAATATTACAAAGTATTGTGCTGCACAGATACAAGTTTATGTTCCATCTGGTCCTCTTTAGTGTTAATGCAAAACATAACCCTTTTCATCAAACTGCATTAGCTGATCATTATGTTCCTCCCTGCCTCATGTATGTATCTTATGTCGCTTTGAGATACAGTTTAAAACTTTATTTTGCGTACTATCCAAACAAATCGTACCATACATGAGTACAATCCTACATGAGTACATCTGCAAGTGCAAAATGGGAAAGGAAACCGAGTGCAGAATATAGTGCTTTGGCTACAGAGAAAGCACAGACAAAAAAAAATAGTACAAGGCCCACCACAAGGTAGATTGGGAGATCAGGAATACATCTGCAG
This sequence comes from Amblyraja radiata, assembly GCF_010909765.2. Lineage (NCBI taxonomy): Eukaryota > Metazoa > Chordata > Chondrichthyes > Rajiformes > Rajidae > Amblyraja > Amblyraja radiata. Next base: position 71,705,178 of record NC_045961.1, read on the forward strand.
CATGTGAGAAGTCCATCAAGAGTCTGATTAAAGAAGGAAATAAGTTGTTTTTAATTCTGGCAGAACGTGCTTTCAAGCTTTTGCATTTTCTGCTTGATGGGGGAGGAGAGTAGAGAGAATGAGCAAGATGTGAGCCATTCTTGATTATGTTGGCTGCTTTGAAATATACAAGTTGATGGGAATACGGCAGATTTTCATGATAGCTTGGGTTGCATCCATAGAAACATAGAAAATAGGTGCAGGAGTAGGTCATTCGGCCCTTCGAGCCTGCACTGCCATTCAATATGATCATGGCTGATCATCCAACTCAGTATCCTGTACCTGTCTTCTCTCCATACCCCCTGATCCCTTTAGTCACAAGGACCACATCTAACTCCCTCTTAAATATAGCCAATGAACTGGCCTCAACTACCTTCTGCAGAGAATTCCAGAGATTCACCACTCTGTGTGAAAATTTTTTTTCTCATCTTGGTCCTAAAAGATTTCCCCCTTATCCTTAAACTGTGACCCCTTGTTCTGGACTTCCCCAACATCGGGAACAATCTTACTGCATCCCTCAATCTTCTAAATTCTAGCGAGTACAAGCCGAGTCTACCCAGTCTTTCTTCATATGAAAGTCCTGACATCCCAGGAATCAGTCTGGTGAACCTTCTCTGTACTCCCTCTATGGCAAGAATGTATTTCCTCAGATTAGATTCCTCAGATCCACAACTCTAGCAGTTTCTTGCAATCTTGGGCAGAACAATTGCCTTACCAAGCTGTGATGCATCTGGATAGGATGCTTTCTATGTTACATCAATAGAAATTGATAAGATTTATTGGAGACATGTCTGTTTTTCTTAGTCTTTTGTGGAAAAACGATGTTGATGTGTTTTCTTGGCCTTAGTGTCAGCGTGGTTAGACCAAATTGTTTGCGATATTTATACCTAGGAACTTGAAGCTTTGGACCATCTCCATTGCAGTACTATTAATCAACCTTGGGCATGTGCTTCACCAACTTACCTGAGGTTGATGGCCAACTCATTTGTTTTGATGACATTGGAGGAGAGTTATGTTGAAAGGAACTGCAGATGCTGGTTTATATCAAAGATAGACACAAAGTGCTGGAGTAACTTAGCAGGTTAGGTAGCATCTCTGGAGAAAAAGGATGGGTGAATTTTGGGATGAAGAAGGGTCCCGACCGGAAACGTCACCAGAAGTTTCCCCTAAAATATCCATTGTACCAATGTGGAAATATTTTGTATTAATGGTTTTGAACTGTTCTTGGCCACAAAGTGATGTTGTTTTCACAGGCAACCATTTAGGATAACCATTGCAATAACATTTCTCAGAATTTGCTTGAAGTCATTGGTTCAATTGGCTGCTGATTCAAAGTCACCAGATAAATTACAATTGCTCACCTTCTATTGAATTAATTATTCTCTGCCTGTAAACTGCAGATTTTCAGAGATAAGCATCTGCCTGGAGTTTCTAGATCAGATGCGTACTAATATGGACCAGGCAAGTCTGACTGGATTTTGGCATTGTTACCTCCCTGTTGCGAAGACAATCTTCTTGTAGGAGAACGGCAAAAATAACTAAACCACTTTACCTGTCCCTGAAATTATAGTCAGCAAATTATTAACAGCTTCTAAAGAGGGAGCAGGAACTGCTGGAAAAGTGTGCCTAATAATGAATAAGAATGATGAACAACTATTGTGGGACTGGCACACATGGGATAGTTTTGGCATGTGCTAAAATGGTTCAAAGTCTGGATCAACACATTCCTGAAATAGTTCTGTTTCTAATTCTGCTGCTTTCACTATAGCCGCTCAGTCAAGCTTATCGGCACGGCTCACACTATTATGGCTTTTAGAATGCAATGTGTCCAAGGGAATCATAAACCTTCTCTTTCCTATAATCTATTACAAAGGGAGTCGGTAACAACTGCATTTTGAAATTATATTCTGTGCGGATTTCAATCTCATAGCCAGCATAAATGGCGTGGCGCACTCGTGACCAAACGTATATAAATCTAGAAATCCCATTGTGCATGCAACATTTTTGGGCACTGCACAAATTAACTTTGTCTACTTGGTTGTGGCACCAAGTCGATCCTCTCTTTGCACAGAGTTATCTGGCTGTTTCAATTATATCAGTGTGCAATGATTTTTTTGCCATAATTTGTGCATAATTCTTAAATGCAAATGTAGCCTGTGAGCAGTTCAGGACTGCCATGCAGAAGCAGGCATTAAATGGATATTTAACCCACTGCCGGGGAGTCCACAGAACTCAGTGGTTTTCTCACATATCGGTTATTCTCAATCTTTAGACTAGAGATAAAGTGTGGAAACGGGCCTTTCAGCCCACTGAGTCCGCACCAACCAGAGATCACCCCACACACTAGCACAATCCTACACACTAGGGACAATTTACAAGTTATAGAAACTAATTAACCTACAACGCTGTGCTTCTTTGGAATGTGGGAGGAAACCGGAGCACCCTGAGGAAACCCACATGGTCACAGGGAGAACATACACATTTCGTACAGACAGCACCCATTGTCAGGATCTAAGCTGGGTCTCTTGCATTGTAAGGCAGCAAATCTACTGTTGCGCCACTGTGCTGTCCTTAATGCCAATGTCCATACATCCTTACAATGCCATGTTGTTTGAATAGCATTTGTTCAATTGTTTCACACCCTTGGCATAGACCATATATCTGTCTGACTGAACTTTACCCCAATCCAACCTTGATATTCCTGCATGTCCCCAAACCCCAACCTCTAACTAGTTCTGTATATTTTCCACTAACCCAGGGGTAGTAGAAGCCAATGTGCCCTGTTGTCAGCAAAGCCTAGTCTATGCTCTAGATCTTGTGCCCATATAACTAAACTTCCAGTGGTCTCACACAAAGTCCTCCATGCAGGTTTAACACATGCCAATACAATTGATAGGGATATTTACACCTAGGAACTTGAAGCTCCACCATATTTCTATATTTCCTTGCAACATAGAAGGAAGTCATTGAGCCCATCAAATCTATGCTAGCTCACTGAGCAATCCCATTCCCTGACTAATTTTTATTTTAACCTATTCCCCTCCTTATCTGACACCCCTTTGTCCCCTTTTCATCTCAAGCCTATGTCCACCCATCTGCCAATTAAAACACCTTCACTTGTATTCACCTATCAATGCCAGGCTTTATCCTTACCCCAATTCTTTTCACCCTTTCTCCCTCTACTAGTATCAATCTGAAGAAGGGTCCCCACCCATAATGTCAGCCATCCATTCCTTCTACAGATGCTGGCTGACCCACTGAGCTACTCCACCACTTTATATTTAGCTCAAAGTTCCAGCATCTGCAGTTCCTTGTGTCTCCCAACGTTTCCATCAACTCTCTCCAGTTTCTGCCACCCGTCTACAACTAAGGTCAAACCATGATCAAGTCACCAAGCCAGCAATCTTTGAGATGCATGAGGAAACAGGAAAACCTAGGGGAACTTGCACAGTTATAGCGGGAATGCTTAAAGCGCAGATAGTATTGAACCCAGGTCGCGGAAGCTGTAAAGCAGCAGCTTTACTAGCTGAGCCACTGTGTGGCCTATTTTTGATACAGTCGGTTACGCTTAAATTCACCTTTTCCTGCATGCTCACAAATCACATTACTTTTTTCTAAGTTCGTCCAAACGAGGAGAGAGAAGAATTTAAAAAAGGAGGAAGATTGTGGCACAAAAGTGCACAATAATCCACATTTGTTAATTCAAGAAAAATTATTAGTGCCAGTTTTGTCCCTCTCTCAATGTCATACCTGGTGAAGATTCATTTAAGTTATGTTAAGATTTATCTAGATTAAGATTTTGCAATGTTGTCTCCTCTGCCAATACAATTCTGATGACTGCATAAATGCTCCCACGCATATGGGAAGAGAAGAATCCTTTCTCAGCAATTTTGCCAAATCATGTTTTCCCCTCATTGCTTTTTATCTTAATGAACACAACTCATATACTAAAGCAACAACCATCATGCGTGACTTCTGGATGCATCCCACCTCGGTGCCTAACTTGCCTCTGGGGCCAGGTGTGAATATAAAATGCCGGAATATAAAGGCCTGTCTGCACAAAAAATTGTGCAGATCAGCTAAATTTTAAAAGAGTTCAAAACAAACAAGAGTGTGCTTTGCACAGCATGTCTGAAATAACACAAAGATTAATGTCACTTTAGATGCTGGGCAGTTTTATTGTTCAAAAATATCCAGCTAAATTGAAAAATACTGCAATTCCTCACTAAAATAGTGATTATTGGATAATCCCTACATTTTTCCATGTGTGGACGTGGCATCGAAGGACGAGAAGCCAAAGTGAAGAAGTGGAAGCCAAATAACCGAACGGATACGACGCTGAAAAGCCAAATAACCAAAAGCGTACGACGCCGAAAAGCCAAATAACCGAAAGGGCGCAATGCCGAAAAGCTAACTAACTGAACGAACGCGACGCCGAAAAGCCAAATAACCGAATGAACGCAACGTCGAAAAGCCAAATAACCAAAAGTGCTGGGACGCCTAAAAGCCAACTAACCAAAAGGGCGCAACGCCGAAAAGCCAACTAACCGAACGGACGCAACACCGAAAAGCCAAATAATGGACAAGATGTCGCCGGGGTGTGGGATTTGCCAGCGATTGGTCCAGACCCCCCTGTCCATCACATCACTGGCCGGGGAGATGGGAGGGTGGGGGTCATTTTCCCCACACAAGACCGCCCGGGGCTGGAGGGTGACTGGTCACTCTGAACCCGAGCACCAATGTGTAAGCGGCTAAAGGAGCGCATCCCTCGGGACAGCCCCCATTTCCCCCCCGGGATCAGTGCTGTTCGGCCATGGCTGCCCTCCGCCTTGTCTCCACCATGCGGCCCCACTGTGATGGGCTGTGGGTCGGCAGTGCACACACTCACGGGGCTGGGTGGAAGGGGGCCGCGGCTCCGGGCAGCGGATACACGGGGACGAAAACCCGGCAACGTCCCCGTCAGCTGCAGCAGAGTTGGGGACAGTCTGGTCCCTCCGCCCACCCAGAGTCACTGACCGGGATTCACCACCACCGGCACCTGACCCCCACACCAGGGTGATAGACCCCCTCGTACCCTGGACTCCGACCCACACACTGGGCGATTCACCGCCCCCCCGACCCACACATGGGGAGATTCACCCCCCGACACCCACACCGGGTGATTCACCTCCGTCCATGGGGACAGACGGCCTGGGGCACTGGCAGCCATTGTAAATTGCTTTTAAAACATGGGGGGGGGACACATTCCCTGGCGGGCCGATGACAAATGTGCATGACAACAAACAATTTTATCTCCTCCCCCCCCCCCCCATCTGGTTGCCTGCATAATGCACACAAATAGTTCCCACACACAAAACACTAGATAATCTGTATTTTTTCAGTTTATTTGCAGTTCATTCGTATTTTTGAACTTTGCGCAGTTAAGAGTGTCATTTTAGCAGCGGTGTTGAGTAAGTCGTACTTTTTTCCCCCCCGTAGATGATACATGACTCTCAAATCAAACACCTTACCTCTATTACCCCTCTTCATAAAAATAAAATGTCAATGCCTCTTCAAGGTCTACTAATCCACCCATAGCTTCAGTTGGAGGTACAGCTGAAGGGATTTGGCGCTCGGAATAATGACCGCATTAGAAGATCATCTGAGCATCTTGAAATCAATCTCATGAGCACGAGTGAAAGACAGCCAAGCGACACGATATCGATCAGCCCACATCGCACGAGTGGAAAAGAATGAAATGGAAATAGCAAATTATTCAACTGCAACTTTCCCCCTTCCCCGACACAAAGGCAGCGATAACATATTTGCCACATGTTTAATCATTTTCCCGAATATGCATAAAAGAGGCAGTATATATATATATATAACCTCCCCTTTCTTCTGACCATGTCTTAAGCAATATTCAGCAAGCTAACCTGGACAATTAATTTGGTGTGACAGTTATGTAGGAAGGAACTACAGATACTGGTTTTAACCGAAGATGGACCCAAAAAGCTGGAGTAACTCAGTGGAACTGGCAGCACCTCTGGAGAGGAGGAATGGGTGATGTTTCGGGTTGAGACCATTCTTCAGACCCGAAGACAGGGTTTGAAGGGTCTCGACCCGAAATGTCACCCATTCAAAAGTGATTTACTATGGCTGCGGCTGCCCCGGGCCGTCTGTCCCCACGGCCGGCAGGGGGGGGAGGGGGACAGATGGTGAATCACCCCATGTGGGGGTCGGGTGCCAGTGGCGGTGCATCGCGGTCAGTGACTCTGGGTGGGCAGGAGGACCAGACTGTCCCCAACTCCGCTGCAACTGATGGGGACGTTGCCGGGTTTTCGTCCCCGTGTGTCCGCTGCCCGGAGCCGCGATCCCGTTCCACCCGGCCCCATGTGTGTGTGCGTTGCCGACCCTCAGCCCATCAGAGTGGGGCCGCACGGGGGAGACAAGGCGGAGGGCAGCCGTGGCCGGACAGAGCTGACGCCGGGGGGAGAGTGGGGCTGTCCCAAAGGATGCGCTGCTTCGGCCGCTTACACCTTGGTGCTCGGGTTCAGAATGCCCAGTCACCCTCCAGCCCCGGGCGGTCTTGTGTGGGGAAAGTGACTCCCACCCTCCCGTTTCCCCGGCAAGTGATGGACGCGGGGGTCTGGACCAATCGCTAACAAGTTCGCCCCCCCGGCGACGTCATGTCCGTTATTTGGCTTTTCGGTGTTGCGTCCGTTCAGTTAGTTGACTTTTCGGCATCGCGTTTGTTCGGTTAGTTGGCTTTTCGGCATTGCGCACTTTCGTTTATTTGGCTTTTCGGCGTCGTACGCTTTCGGTTATTTAGCTTTTCGCCGTCTTTTCTGTTCGGTTATTTGGCTTCCACTTGTTCAATTCGGCTTCTCATCTTTCGACCCCACGTCCGGGTACCACATTTTTCTATCCAGCCCTCCCACAGTCAATCACAGCTGCAGATTGCATTCAGATTAATTTCCCATTCATAATTTATTTGTAGCCATGCTCCACTTAATTGATTTTGCTGGAGAAATCACTTTGACTTAATGGGAAAACGTTTCTGTAGATTTGAGGCCATGCATTCTTTCCGAGAAGACTCCTGAATTGATTCTCTAGACCATTAAATGTGCCGTGTTATTGATATAAAATTTCTGCTGAAAGGTCTTCCATCGAAATTATTATGTGTTTTGTCTCTCAACCGGTGCTGCCTAATCTGTTGAGTGTTTCCAGCATATTTTAATTTCAAATATAGCATTTGCAGTTTTCCATTTGTTTTTAAAACAAAATTGCCAAATAAATAGTCATTGCCTTAAAATTGACTGATTGCTAAATGTTCTGCTGTGGGTCCTGTTTTCACCAACTCATTGCCTCACACCATTGTAGCAACTAATACAATGTTCAATCCATTTCCATTGCTTGTTCTTTCTCTGTCTTTCAGTTACGCAGCCTCATGTCTCGTGAACATCAATTACCCAAGAGCAGTCCTCTAAATAGCCATTGTGTGTTTTCAAAAAATATGGACATTAAAGTTTTATCTAATCGAATAGAATTATCCAGTGTCACTCAATATAAAGCTTCCCTTGTCTAAAATTATCTGATCCTTCTGCCTGGGGTTCACAATTTCTTGGAACAGCACTGTACTTGAGCAGAAAGTAATCGTGGAATATAATTATGAAAAGCACTTTGATAAATGCATCTTAAACTGAATGGATTGCCTTGTTTGTTGCATAATAACCACTATGTCGAATAAGACAGTCTTGCTTAAAAACTGGATTTCGTTATTTTGTGGTATGTTAAACGTGCATTGAACACCAACTCGCATTTAGGTCCCTACAGAAAAACAGCAAAATTGGACAAAGAGACATTGGAAGCAGTGTTATAGTGATTTACACCCAGAAATATGTACTCGTATAGACCCACACAATTCCCAAAGGAACCTCACCCAATTCAGCAGAGTGGTTGTCTAATCTGAGAAGGATTATGGTTAGGGTTAGTAGGTATGAATCATTAAGGTATCCCCAGTGACAGCTAGATGAAAGCAACACACATCATTGTTTACAAGGAGGAGACAGAGATTGCTGGGTTGGAGGCAGAGGCTTAATTAAAGCAAATGGGCATTCTCAGTGGTCAGATAAATACCAGCATGGAGACCTTGCTTTCTAGGGATAGGGCCATAAATCCATCAAAGACCTTGATTGGAAGCTGATGGGAGGTGCTCCAGCAGCCTCATCCAGTTGTAAGAACATTCGCTCAATGGAGCAATGCAGAAATACATTTCATGTCTTCATCAGATATATTGAATGGCAGGGCCACCCTATCTATACCTCTTGCTATTTTCTTGTGTTATATTCTTGTGAAAATCCAAAAATCCACATACCTTAAATATTGCACGAGGAGATCTTTTTATACTGACGGAAAGGTCCTGGGTATCAGGAGGAGCCCTTTATCAGTTATTTGGCTGCTGCACTTTGTGGATAGCTAGCAATGTTGAGAATTCCCACTACCTTGAGATGTCACCAAAATCAAAGGGCATTAAATCATCTCCACATGATTACAGAGCTGCTGATGCTGAAGCGAGCAACAACGTGTGAGACATTGCAGAGATCAGCTGTGGCCTCTTGGAAAGATCCTGTGACAAGGAATTTTTGAGTCAAGGTGACCTTGACCTCTGTGAAGAAAGCAGTCTGGGCACAAGAGTGCAGCCGGAAGTATCCCAACAGCTTCTAACATTTGTCTGGGATGACAGCTTGGAAAACCTGAGCTTGCAAATTCATTGTTTATTTGAGAGATCTGGATGTGGTGTAGTGTAGTGTTTGGACCCAAGGGAATACTCTCCTCACAGATGGACAGATCCTTATACACTGCCCCAAGGTCCTTGACCCTCTTTGCATGGCCAGGCATGGATTGCACTGATGGATTGTTACCACTGGTGCTTCCATTGAGGAACCTGCAACATGAGTATTTCAGCAGCAAACTGCTAGCAGAGATGCATTCCTTCTTAAACTGAGTGCACTGTGGGAACTTTGTGTAATCTCTGAGCAGCTTGCAGTCCTTTCTGAAGTGGCGCAGACGAGTATCCTGATGCTAACATGATATACATTGCACTGATATACACGATACTCATAGGTAGCACTGAAATAGTGCAATATATGATTCGATAATAATAATCTTATCATGAAAATGATTTTATCTCCATCCGAAGGCACCATGAAATCAGAAATATGTGTTACCTAACAACCTCATTTGTTGTCTGTCTGATGTGGGGAAAACAGCAAAGGTATTGACATGAACGTAATGACCAGCTCAATTTCCCAATCACCTGATATGGACATTAACATCTAAATCCAGGTTATAAAAGCCAGCACTGATTTAACTAATTTCCAGCTGCTGAGATTCAACCTACTAGAAAGATTATGAAACCTCAGTTCTAAATGCATATCACCTCACCTTCCTCTCTAAGACTTTAAAAGCTTTTGAAGGCTGTAATAGCTTGTCTGAACCAAAATAAACAAGCTGAACAAGTATGTCAAACATTTGCCCCACTCCAAAGTTATCAGATTTGATTTATAACAGAGGCTGTTGCTGCCACTTAACTGAGTTCAGAAGTTTTCCTAGAAAGAACGGTAGAGAATTCTATTTCCAAATCCAAAAGAACCCGCATTGGTTTGCCTATATTTTTAAAGATTGCCATTTACATTTACATGTACCTGAATTTTTTTAAAACATTTTTCAGCTACTTAACATTAGCAGTCAAAGTTTTCAGATGGCTAATTCTGGGTAGTATTGATGTTATATGTAAATACACGTTAATCTTACGTGCGACAAATGCAATGTACTCAGTCATTACACAGAAGAGACCTTGCCCTGGAAATTTGACGGTAGACTGAAGAAGGATTTCGACCCGAAACGTTGCCTATTTCCTTCGCTCCATAGATGCTGCCTCACCCGCTGAGTTTCTCCAGCATTTTTGTCTGCCTTCGATTTTCCAGCATTTGACTGTGAAATTTGACTATGACTTTTTCTCTGGACATTGCAGATTCCAATTTATATCCAATTTTGTTCACAACCCCTGATCATAATATTATAGCATAGTTAATGATTGAGGATGTGGTAATGTTATAGTTAAGATACCACATTTGGATCTGGAAGTCTGAATCATTTGTCAATTACATTAATTTGAATTCAAATATTTCAATAAATCTGACATAAAAAGCTAATATAAATAATGGTAACCAGGAAGCAACTAAATTATTGTTTAAATGCTATCTGATTTACTAGTGTCCTACAGGAAGGAGTCTTGCTCTCCTTACGTCTTGTGGCTTGACTGCTTTTCTTGATCCACTACTGTCATTGACTCTTAACAGTGTCCTGAAGTGGCTCAAAAAGTAATCCAGTTAAGTAGGAAATGGCAGTAAATGCTGGCTTAGTTACAATGTCCGCAAGCCTTGAGTGAATAATATTTTTTTTAAACCTGTGTTGGTAAATCATGAATTGTTTGTTCAGTACATATCTTCCAAGGCCAATCCTTCATTTGTCAATGTCACTGATTAGCCATAATATTAAGAGATATATTGTGTCGTACAAATCCTCTCAGTTTTTTTGTGTCTCCTTTTAGGAAAATGAAACGTTTAAGCAAATATTTTCCTTAACTTATCTCAAGTTTCCTCATCAGGTTATCAGTGAACGGCAAGCAGCTGTCTATCATTCATTGTACCAGCTAATAACTTTTGTTTTTAATTATTTGACAATGAAATAATAATATCCATTTTTCATTGGCTGAAATGATCGAGAAATAAATTTTCCACAAGTATGCATCAATTTTTTTCTACAAATTTATGCAGTCATCAGTGAATTAGTAGAAGTAATATTATTTCTGGTAGCTTAACTCTTTACAGGTGTGTTTTAAGTTTCTGTGTCTGCATTCAGTAAATGTAATCAAATTTAATCCCTCTTAATGGTCAGCTTACCATGTCCTTGAATTCATGCAAGAAATTTTCTTCATTGGTATAGCGATTCTGTCATATGTGACATTCTGACATTTCATTTGTATTGGCAACCCTCGTTTAATATACTACATCAGAAGTTTAATCGCTTGATCTAATCTATTTAAACATGATTGCTGCGCAACCGATCTCTAGGCACTATCACACTCATACGCACACACATGCTGACATGCATATGCATGACTGAATAAGTAATGCATTTAATTAGAGGAAGCTGGCAAATAATATAATTACATTATATTTTATCAGAACATTTAGGAATGTGAAGGAAATCAGGAAAGTAAGAGGGTAAATGGTATGTTGGCCTTAATCACAAAAGGATTTGTGTCCAGGAGTAAAGATTATATTGGATCCTGGAAAGGTTACAAGTAGAATAGTTTGCACAGAACTGTACTCCCTATATAAGAAAAGATGCACTATTAGTCGAGAGAGTGCATAAGAGTTCAACAATTTGGTGCTCTGGTGTCACCTTCTTCTAGCTAACGGTGATCTATTCTACATTTTCCTTGATTTTCAACCGCTTGGTCTCGTTTTCACATCTTACACTTCCTTATCTCTGTGTCTCCCTCTTCCCTGACTCTCAGTCACCCATTCCTTATACCCAGAGATGCTGCCTGTCCCGCTGAGTTACCCCAGCATTTTGGGATAGGGTACAGATTTTGATAATGCTGCCCGTGAGGAAGGGATAGAGGATTGGTCCAAAATGCCCTGGCTAATGACAAGCAGTACCTTGATGTCAGATGGATGATTGTAAAATCTGGGATGGACAGGGAATAGGTATGTCAGAGACATAGGTATTCTTTTCACTTGCTTAAGTTCTCTTTTTTAGTTCAGTTTAGTTCAGTTTAGTTTATTGTCACGTGTACCGAGGTACAGTGAAAAGCTTCTGAACACATGCTAACCAGTTGGTGGGAACACACTGCACGATTACAATCAAGCCATCCACAGTGTACAAATATATGATAAATGGAATAACGTAAATAATGTTCAGTGCAAGATAAAGTCCTGTAAAATCAATCAAATATAGTCTGAGGGCCTCCAATGAGGTAGATGGTAGTTCAGGGCTGCTCTCTTGTTGTTAGTAGGATTTTTGGTAACTCCCAATGCTGCCCACCCATCTTTTACAGGCGTAGGCAGTTGTTGGGTGAAGTTAGCAGCCATTATTAATAGAGGTTTTGAGCCGTGGAGCTTTCAGCTGGATCGGTTAGTAATGCCCCTGTCCCACTTAGGAAATCTGAACGGAAACCTCTGTAGACTTTGCCCAAGGTTTCCGTGCAGTTCCCGGAGGTTGCAGGTGGTTGCCGGAGGTTGCAGGTATTGGAAGCAGGTAGGGAGACTGACAAAAACCTCCGGGAACCTCCTGGAACCACACTGGTGGTAGGTTTCATGAAAAGAGGAGACAAGTCTACCAAGATGAATCTATCTACACTGATGTACAAGCCTATTTTATCTGCACACTCATTTGACTATCTTTCTCTGCTCTCTCTCTCACTGCCCATACCTACTCACCCCTGTCGTGTCTCATCATTACTGGTCATGATACAAGGGGACCAGTTAACATGATCTCATTACCTTTGTCCAAATAAGGGGCTGTGTTTACAGATCTGACTTAGTTTTAGTCAGTTCTAACCCTGAGTTCACAAGCTGTTCATTTCAAGGAGTCAAAAGTTTCCAACAGAGTCACTTCAGCAATTCTCTGCAATGTCTACACCACACTAATGGGGCATTTCCTCTTTTTGCCAGGGTGAAAATGTCCAACTCCAGGGGGCATAGCTATAAGGTGAGAGGGGGGAAAATTGAATGGAGATGTGTGCGGCCTGGAATTCATTACCATATAACCATATAACAATTACAGCACGGAAACAGGCCATGTCGGCCCTTCTAGTCCGTGCTGAACACTTATTCTCCCCTAGTCCCATCTACCTGCACTCAGACCATAACCCTCCATTCCTTTCCCGTCCATATACCTATCCAATTTATTTTTAAATTATAAAATTGAACCTGCCTCCACCACCTCCACTGGAAGCTCATTCCACACAGCTACCACTCTCTGAGTAAAGAAGTTCCCCCTCATGTTACCCCTAAACTTCTGTCCCTTAATTCTCAAGTCATGTCCTCTTGTTTGAATCTTCCCTACTCTCAATGGAAAAAGCTTGTCCACGTCAACTCTGTCTATCCCTCTCATCATTTAAAGACCTCTATTAAGTCCCCCCTTAACCTTCTGCGCTCCAAAGAATAAAGACTTAACTTGTTCAACCTTTCTCTGTAACATCCTTCCTATAATTAGGGGACCAAAATTGTACACCATACTCCAGAATGGTAAGATTAAACGAGAACTTACCAGTTTGAAGTTTGATCTTTATTTTATGAGGAGTTACGATGAGGGATTACGTGAAGACCCCGCCAGCACGCACGCGCGACATTCTTCAAAGCAGCGGTGTGAAATCACAGACAACAGTAGATGAAATAAACATAGTAAGATAAGAAGAACTAGAATACCAGTTGACCTTTATGATAGAGGGCGGGAGCGGAGGGCACGTAATCCCTCATCCTAACTCCTCATAAAATAAAGATCAAACTTCAAACTGGTAAATTCTCGTTTAATCTTACTATTTTACTTCGGAGTCACGTGAGTGACTACGTGAAGATTTTAAAGATCTGTGATTTCATGCCATGGAACGAATCCATGCTTCACTCACTGCCTTAGTTGACCAGGGGAGGAAGTATGTTATCGTATTCAGACATGAATTATGACAATAGTAACCTCCCTCACCCGGGAGGAACTATGAACAGAACTTAACATAGAGTTCGTAAATACCCTCATCTGGCAATGGGTTAGTACTAAATGTGTGGAAAATTGCTAGATTGACCATCCTGCAACCGCTAGGATGTGGTCCCGCTAACTTCCATAACCCTGCTGCTGAGGTTGTTACAGCCTTGGTGGAGTGATTTGAAATGTCAGTATTTACTCCTGTATAAGCCACCTGAAGATGGTCTGAAGTGATACCTTCTTTAGACGCTAGGTGTAACTAACAATATTGCTAGTTCAGAGTCTCTAGGCTGTAGTGATCTAACATTCTGGTGTAGATGTGTGACCAAACACAATCGAAGGTTCATGGGATATGTGAACATCTAGTTTGAGATCTGGTGCCCCTGGTCTATACTGCTTGACTAAGTCATAACATAAGTGTTATTTAGCCTGCAGATATAATCATCCTATCCAGTCAACGTTTATGTAATGACTGGACCCGTTGTGCTGCATGCAGGGCTATGAGCATAACCACTTATAAGTGAGTTAGCACAAGGACAGGGATGTAGCTGGAGCCCTTCAGCGAAGCGACGTAGCACAACGTTAACACCCCATATCTCTGCGTCCCTAGGCCTGGGAGTTTTCGAGCTGCAGATTTCCTTCATAATCTAGAGCTCAGAGGGTGACCCCCCAGAGTGGATTCTACTCCTCTCAGCCAGTATGATGAAGCACTTAGGTATGGTAGATGGCACTTTAGACATCATGATTTGTCAAGCCCTCATATGAGCCTGAACTACAAGACGTCAGTCATCCGTGCCGAATATGTAATATAATTATAAAACAAATACCTCCCATCTCCTTATGAGGAAATATTGATATTTCTTGGTGCTATCCCTGCGATATGCAGCGAGCACGTTCATGGTTGGTTTAACAACCCCAGCCACAGGAACGGTCTTCTCAGTCTCTGTAAGTCAAAGAATTGATTATATCATGCTGAGGACGGTTTCCCGCGTCACGGCTAGACCAATACTTGTGTCTAGAATAACCATATATGGTTCTATCATTCCCCACATCAGTGGGAACCATGGCTGGCTAAGCCCGGCAGGCACTATAAAAATGCCTGAGGCGGGAACTTGCTGAATTTTGCAAACCCGTCTGATGAGGCAGAAATGAAGGAAGACATAAAAGAACATTCCTCCTTAGTGTAGCTAGAATGTAACCAACGTTACCGATATGCCACATATTTTCCACTGGTGATTGAGCCTTGATGCAAGCTTCTTGGTCTTTATGTTCACAATGTATTTTAATACTTTGTGATCCAACACCCATATTGTGTACCGTAATGATGTTTGGGTAAACTATCACCGGATATTTTGACTTGTTTGCACCCATGTAAACAGACATTTGCCACCACCGAAGTGTATCAACTTGGACTAGAGCATGCAGATTAGACATATTCGCATAAATGTTTAATCCACAGAATGCACCCAGTGTCTATAGGTGGTTGATACCATGTAACTGAGGAATTGGTAACTCTCCCATCCACATCTGTAACTTGATGGCATGAGCAATTTCTCATCCTGAACAATAGCATCAGTTTGTATATTAACTGAAGATTTACTGATTTAGTGGAATAGCATAGAGCTGGTAACAATTACCACATGGTACTTGAGTGCTTACTTCTTTTGCATGCTGTATAATTCTGATTGTGCAAAGGCCTAAATAGCACAGCTGTAAGCCAATTATACTTGATGAACAGAAGGTTGCTTGATCAGTTTTGTTACGGGCTTCAATTAATTCCAATCCCTTACCTCAGGGTGGAGTCCCAGATGATTAAATAGAGTTAAAGGTAATCCCAATCATCAATAAATTCAGTTGGTATCAACTTAAATTTATCTGGACAGATGAGAACCCAATTTCTCAAATGGGTTTTGTGGCTGATACAGCTAACTTAACAAAATAAAGCGTTTAATCTCATCCAGATAGTTCTTAACAATATTTTTTAACTGAGCAGCCGAAGCACTCATTTAGTAAATAACCTGGGAACTGAAGTTAGCCTATTTTGCAATGTTTTAACTGTATCATTGCCCCATCCAGTTAAATTTCAGATATTTCCGGTGCCCTGTGAATGAAGCTGACCCCATGGGAATTAATAGTCACGAAGTTTCAATGTCTATACTGCACATGCGAGTTGGGCTTGTTGATAATAAACAGGCCTCATTTGTCATAATAGCGAGCCTGCCTAAAGAGGCAACTCCAGCCATATTCCTAGACCATCTCGCTTGTACTGTGCAGTATAAACTATCTCATCCAACCTTCTTGTAAATGGTCCACAACCCCACGTTTCGGAAAGAACCAGACCCACCTACCATCATGGCTACCGGTGGTTTTATGGTAAGCTCAAAAGGCCCCCGATGCGGGTTCGATTTCCATCCTTGATTGGAGTGTAGGGCTGCTGGTGTATGTGGACCCATGTCTTTCCAGGTGCATGGTAACTCCCAGCCGGCACCTGTTCCTCGGACATGCTTCCGAGTTCCGAGTCAGTTGCCAACTGACTCCTCGCACTCACCTTCGCAGAAGGGAGTTTTGTAGGCAGCCCTGAAAAGGGTGCTGCCACAGGCTCTCGAGGAGACCTGCGCTGATATGGCCCTCCCTGGCCAATTAGGATGGGTAAAACGTCCGAGGACGAACCCATATCGGAGGGGACCCTCCTGGCCTGACTTCAGTCAAGGCCTTTCAATCTCCTGTTTTAGCTCTTACCCTCCTCGGGCAGCCGGAGTCTGAATTCGCCATCGGCTACCCGCTCTTCTGCGGTCCTAGCCATGTCTTCCACATGGTCCCCGTAGCTGAGGTGTCCCCCAAGCACGGTTCTACCCGCGGTCTTCCACACGGTCCCCGTGGCTGAGGTTTCCCCCGCGCACGGATCTACCCGCAGCTTTTGCACGGTCCCCGTAGCTGAGGTTTCCCCCGCGCACGGATCTACCCGCAGCTTTTGCATGGTCCCTGTAGTTGAGGTTTCCCCCAAGCACGGTTCTACCCGTGTTCTTCGCAAGTTCCCTGTTATCGGCAGTCTTCCCACGGTCCCTGAAGCTGGGTTTCGGAGAACGGGTTACCCGCGGTCTTCCCCCGGTCCCGGAAGGCAGGTTACCTGCAGTCTTCTAAGGTTCCGTGGTCCTCGCAGCCAGGCTTCTTCCTGCGGTCGGCATTCCCCACGGCCCTTGTAATTGGGACCTAAAATGCTGGCGAAACTCAGCGGGTGCAGCAGCATCTACGGAACCTTGTAGCAGGGATCCTTGCGGTGTCGGGAGCCGAGATTTCCCCTTTGAATGCTCCTTCAGTTTTGGGCTTCCCCCGAGCTGGCGTGGCTTAGTAAACGGGGTTTTCCTCGCGGTCCCTGATAAAGGGCTTCCCCGCGATTCTGTGGTTGGGTTCTGATATCCCCGCAATTCGCAGCCGAGATTCCCCCCCCCCGCGGTCCCTGTAGAAGGGAGCCACGTGGCGCTGGGGTTCTGACCTCGGACCTCCAGCAGGAGCTCTGAACACTTCCTGCAGTAAAAAAGAGACCTGAAAAAGTTAAAAACGTACCTTCAGGTCCGAGCTGTTGGAAGCAGAGCTCCAACAGCCTGTCGTTTGCGCAATGCGAGAGACGATATGTCGCGCATGCGTGCTGGCAGGGTCTTCATGTAGTCACTCACGTGACTCCGAAGTAAAATTGGCCTCACCAATGCCTTGTACAATTTTAACATTACATCCCAACTTCTATACTCAATGCTCTGATTTATAAAGGCCAGCACACCAAAAGCTTTCTTTACCACCCTATCTACATGGGATTCCACCTTCAGGGAACAGTGCACAGTTATTCCTAGATCCCTCTGTTCAACTGCATTCCTCAATTCACTACCATTTACCATTTACCATTTACGTCCTATTTTGATTTGTCCTGCCAAGATGTAGCACCTCACACTTATCAGCATTAAACTCCATCTGCCATCTTTCAGCCCACTTCCAAATGGCCTAAATCTCTCTGTAGACTTTGAAAATCTACTTCATTATCCACAACACCACCTATCTTAGTATCATCTGCATACTTACTAATCCAATTTACCACACCATCATCCAGATCATTGATGTACATGACAAACAACAGTGGACCCAACACAGATCCCTGTGGCACCCCACTAGTCACCGGCCTCCAACCTGACATTGTTGAACGGCATTGTTGGGGCAACGGTGGAGGCAGATACAATAGTGATGTTTAAGAGGCTTTTTAGATAGGCATATTGAAGTGCAGGAATAGAGGAATATGGATCATGTGCAGGCAGATGAGATCAGTTTAACTTGGAATCATGTTCGCCACAAACATTGTGGGACAAAGGGCCTGTTCATGTGCTGTACTGTTCTTTAATCTATGTTTTAGGTTCTATGGAGGATTCTATGGAGGATTTGAAGAGAGTGCAGGTTTACAGAATGTTGCCATGATTAAAGGGCATTAGCTTTGAGAGTTGGACAAACTGCGATATGATTGTTTTCTCTGGAATGTTGGTGGCTGAACAATACTTGATAGAAGTGTATAAAATCATGAGAGGCATAGATTGGATATACAGTCACAAGATAAGAGGGGAACATTTAAAGGAGATGTGCAGGTCGGGTCTTTTAACACAGGGAGTGGTGGAACACACGGCTAAAATATTGAAATCTATCCCAGATACATCTCTGGGTTAAAATATACAATGTAAGTCTGAGCTTATTTATTTACTAATGGGTCTGTCCCACTTCGGCGATTTTTCAGGCAACTGCCGGCGACTCTCAAATTGTCAACCGTTGCCTAAAAACTGGCAACTGGAACGGCAACTGTCAGAGTCGAACACACACACATATCTCTTCCTTCACCAGCCCGTTATGCAGGCGGGAGACAGGCCAAGTTGGGGAGCGCTGTCTGAGTGAAATTTACACGTGCAAAGCCAAAGTGATGCAAACACACACGGCGATGAACAGGAAGGTTGGCGCTGTAATTATGACGGCTAAAGCACAGTGTGCGGTAAGTTCTTTAAAAGAAGGGGGAGAGAGGGGGGAGGGGGGAGGAGGGGGGTTGGGGGGAGGGGGGGGAGAGAGGGGGAAGAAGGAGGGAGAAGGAGTGGAGACAACTTTTAAGAAGCCTGAGATAGATGGCTGTGAAGCTCGGCGGACATTTAAAATTAACGGTCGGTTATCTTTGGTTCTGAAAACTACTACTTATGTTTTTTTTACAATGAGCCAATGAAATTCACCGGTCAGCACCGGCTACAACCTACGAGAACCTACGAGAACCTTCAACCTCCTGGAAACCCACTAGGACCTCCTGGCGACCCACCTACGGCACGAGAATTCTCGCCACTCTCCATGGCGGCTTCATTCCTGTCACCACTAATTTTTCAACATGTTGAAAAATTTGCGGCGACCATAATGAGGCCGCGACTAGTTCCCAGAATGCGGGAACTACTCAAGACCATGAAGGCGACTACCTCGGCAACCTGCGAACATGTGGCGACCATGTGGCGACTGCATAGTCTCCTGCAGTCGTCTAAAAGGTTGCCTAAGTGGGACAGGCCCATTACTGCACTTTTTTTCAATCTGCCAAATTGATGAAATAAAAAGTGCCCTCAAATCAACCAAGCACACTTCAAGGCTAGTGATATATATTTTGTGTTAAGATCCGGCTTATTAAATTATATATACTGCAAAATGTTTTATTCTGCTGAAAGAGCGCTATCCCTGAAAGACAGAATCAGGATGATCAGAGTTTAATTATTGTTTGGTGGAAGGATGTTGTAGACTAGAGTGCGCTTACCAGTTTCAGGCAACAAGTCAGAAAACAAGCAAATTAATGTTGCTTTTGCTTCTACAACAAAGTCGGATGTCTGCGGTGTGACTTCAGTTGTGTGGATCTGAGGATGCTGCAACGATTGGTTTTTTAAATGTAGATAACATTCATCAGCGTCAAAATCTTTTGATCTTTGTATTGTTTTTCCTTGGAATAATATGATGGTGTTTGACTTGAAATAACTACGTTGCATACATATAAATCCATGTTTTAAAATGTATCACATGATGCAAATATCTACGCCCATAAAATGAGTATTGGAAGACTTTTGTGCCAGTACAAAGATTTCAAAATCTGACGTACATTTATATTAAGCACTAGCAAGCAAGCAAACACTTAAGCAAATACATGTCACAAGCCATGCCATTCTTGGCCCTGCAACCAGTCCAAGAAACACACTTTAATTTTGCCAAGGAATGTCACAAAACAGCATATAAACATATTTTAATCTCAGTGTCAAAATCCTTATTTTTCAGGTTACCTTGTTAATATTCTTCAAGCCCAAGTCTCACATATTTCCCAGAGGGAAAATCCTTTGGCCACTTTGAAATGAATGTTTCAATTCTAATTTATCTTTGCTAATGCCTGTTTCACACTCCTGAGAAAGCTTAAGGATTACAACTAAGTGAAGCCATTAACGTTAAGCCAGCTGGAGGAAATCCATTCTGGGTCTATTATATTTTAGCCACGTGGAAGAAACATTTGACATTTGAAAGGGACAAAGATCCAAATTTATAGATGGTTTTGGTGCCTTTCTTTTCTCTAAGAACTATGACAACACCAGAACAAAGGGCCAGCCTACCTGGCCTGCAATTTTGACTGTATACCAACTTGGCTGCATCAATAGATCTAGTCCAAAAGTAATCCAATAGTAAGTCCAAATGCATAAAGGTCGGCCAATGCTAACAGATAGAGGTCAATTGTCAAATATGGAAGCAAGTGTATTGTTATCATCACACACATGATGCAGACATGCTTTGCTGATAGAAGTCGATGAGGGATGAGTCCCAATTTCCAAGAATGAGGAAAATGTTACTGTACATCTTGTTACTCATGCTAAATTACAGACAATGTAATAACATAGAAACATAGAAACATAGAAAATAGGTGCAGGAGGCGTTCATTGCGATCATGGTTAATCGTCCCCAATCAATAACCCGTGCCTATCTTCTCCCCATATCCCTTTAATCCACTAGCCCCTAGAGCTCTATCTAACTCTCTCTTAAATCCATCCAGTGATTTGGCCTCCACTGCCCTCTGTGGCAAAGAAATTCCATAAATTCACAACTCTCTAGGTGAAAACGTTTTTTCTCACCTCAGTCTTAAATGGCATCCCCTTTATTCTAAGACTGTGGCCCATGGTTCTGGACTCGCCCAACATTGGGAACATTTTTCGTGCATCTAGCTTGTCCAGTCCAGCAAATGCTGGTTAACAAAAAAAGACACAAAGTAACTCAGCGGGTCAGGCAGGGTTCTGGGGAAACATAGATAGGCAAAGCTTCGGGTCAGGACCCTTCTTTGGACGGCTCTGTATGAAATGCTCTGGGTTAATTTCCTTACAGCTCCAGAGACCTGGGTTCGATCCAGACTATGGGTGCTGACTGTACGGTTTGTACGTCCTCCCCACGACCTGTATGGGTTTTCTCGGGGATCTCCGGGTTCCTCCCACACTCCAAAGACGTACTGTTTTGTAGGTTAATTGGCTTAGTATAATTGTAAATTGTCCCTAGTGTGTGTAGGATAGCGTTAGTATGTGGGGATCGCCGGTCAACATGGACTCAGTGGGATGAAGGGCCTGTTTCCGTGCTGTATCTTTAAACTAAACTAAACTAAATTGGTTTACATTTTGCAGGATTTTGGCACACTGCTATATCGTTATACAATCACATCGCATGGAAGAAGGCGCTTTGGCCAATCATCAAGCACCTATTTACACTAATTCTATATAATCCCATTGTCCATGCATTCCCATCAACTCCCGGCGCACCCACTCCACCCAATTAGCCAAACAATCACCATGTCAAACCTATACAGTCACAGGGAGGATATATAAACTCCAAGGTGGCTCCCATGGCTATCTGGACACTGAGTCCCATGGCTATCTGGTCAGAACTCACTGACTTCATCCATTTCATCACTAGCTTCCATACGGCACTCAAATTCACATGGACCATTTCCGACATCTCCCTACCGTTTCTTGACCTCACTACCTCCATTGTAGGCAACAGACAACTCACCGACATCTACTACCAACCCACTGCCCATGGCTTTCTGGACTACACTTCTTCCCACCCTAATTCATGTAAGGACTCTATCCCCTACCCCCAATTCCTCCGTCTGCGCCCCATCTGCACCCAGGATGAGGTTTTCAAGGCCAGGGCATCGGAGATGTCCCCATTCTTTAGGAAACGGGGGTTCCCTTCTTTGACTATGGATGAGGCTCTCACCAGGGTCTCTTCTATATGCATGGCAATGCATGGCAGATGCAGTATAATGTGGATAAATGTGAGGTTATCCACTTGGTGGCAAAAACAGGAAAGTAGACTATTATCTGAATGGTGGCCGATTAGGAAAAGGGGAGATGCAACGAGACCTGGGTGTCATGGTACACCAGTCATTGAAAGTAGGCATGCAGGTGCAGCAGGCAGTGAAGAAATCCAATGGTATGTTAGCATTCATAGCAAAAGGATTTGAGTATAGGAGCAGGGAGGTTCTACTGCAGTTGTACAGGGTCTTGGTGAGACCACACCTGGAGTATTGTGTACAGTTTTGGTCTCCAAATCTGAGGAAAGACATTCTTGCCATAGAGGGAGTACAGAGAAGGTTCACTAGACTGATTCCTGGGATGTCAGGACTTTCATATGAAGAAAGACTGGATAGACTCGGCTTGTACTCGCTAGAATTTAGGAGATTGAGGGGGGATCTTATAGAAACTTACAAAATTCTTAAGGGGTTGGACAGGCTAGATGCAGGAAGATTGATCCCGATGTTGGGGAAGTCCAGGACAAGGGGTCACAGCTTAAGGATAGAGGGGAAATCCTTTAGGACCGAGATGAGAAAAACCTTTTTCACACAGAGAGTGGTGAATCTCTGGAACTCTCTGCCACAGAAGTTAGTTGAGGCCAGTTCATTGGCTATATTTAAGAGGGTTAGATGTGGCCCTTGTGGCTAAAGGGATCAGGGGGTATGGAGAGAAGGCAGGCACAGGATACTGAGTTGGATGATCAGCCATGATCATATTGAATGGCGGTGCAGGCTCAAAGGGCCGAATGGCCTACTCCTGCACCTATTTTCTATGTTTCTATGTTTCTATATCCCTTGGCTCTGCTCTCACTCCCCATCCCCCCACTGGTAACAAGGACATAGTCCCCCTTGTCCTCACCTTCCACCCTACCAGCCATCATATACAACAGATAATCCTCCTACATTTTTGCCACCTCCAACGGGATCCCACCACTTGCCACATCTTCCCATCTCCTCCCCTTTCGGCTTTCCGCAGAGACTGCTCCCTCCGTAACTACCTGGTCAATTTGTCCCTTCCCACCCAAACCACCTCCTCCCCTTGCAACCGCAGGAAATACGAAACTTGTCGCTTTACCTCCCCACTCGACTCCATCCGACACAAGCTGTCTTTCCAGGTGAGGCAGAGGTTCACCTGCATGTCCTCCAACCTCATCTATTGCGTCCGCTGCTCTAGGTGTCAACTGCTCTACATCGGTGAGACCAAGCGTAGGCTTGGCGATCGCTTTGCACAACACTTCCGCACAGTCCGCATTAACCAACCCAATCTCCCGGTGGCTCAGCACATCAACCCCCCCTCTCATTCCGTATCTGACCTTTCTGTCCTGGGCCTCCTCCATGGCCAGAGTGAGTGCCACCGCAAATTGGAGGAGCAGCACCTCATATTTCACTTGGGGAGTTTACACCCCAGCGATATAAACATTGACTTCTCCAATTTTAGGTAGTCCTTGCTTTCTCCCTCCTTCCCCTCCCCTTCCCAGCTCTCCCACAGCCTACTGTTTCCGCCTCTTAATTTCTTCTTCCCGTCCCCCCTGCCCCCCCACCCCCACATCAGTCTGAAGAAGGGTCTCAATCCGAAATGTCACCTATTCCTTCGCTCCATAGATGCTGCCTCACCCACTGAGTTTCTCCAGCATTTTTGTCTAAAAATATATGCTTGTCTGTTATGTTCTGTTGGGACAGTCCATGACTTATATCACAAGGAGGATGCAATGAAAACCGACATTCACGTATCCTGCTCTACAAAATGCATATTAACATGGTTCGATTTTCCTTCACCAGTGAAGAAGACTGATTACTGGTGCCTTCATGAGAAAATCAGCTGTAGTCTCTTTTCATTCTGTCCATATAACTCACAGGTCAGGAAAGTAGAGAAAGCTTGAACCCCCACTGCTGAAGCCCGATTATCTGAAGAGTCATTAGGGAGATACGTCTGAGGAAATAAGCCTCTGTGACCTTTATGAACGAGGTTGTTAGGTCTGGATATTTTAAATAATTCTCCGTCTCACATCGTAAGCAGTCAAAATGTTACGGGTAAGATGATCATGTCCAAGGTCTAAAAAGCAGTGAGAGCCAGCTGCTGTAACAAGTGCTGTGGCAGCTTTAGTAATTGAGACCATAAGCTACAAATTCCAGATAGAAAGAAGTGCTTTTGTTGATGGCAATTTTGCATATGGGAGGGAGGGGGTGGTTAGGGTTGCAAATTTTCTTTCCCCCATTCTGTACAGAGTCTGGTCAGAAGAAAAAATCTCTTTCTTTTGCTCTTTATTGAATTGTGAGCTTGAATGGAAACCACTGAGAAGGAAGAATTCAATTTCACCAGCCGCTAGGATAAGATGCATCAATAGTACAAACCTCTGGAGACATGCAATAACTTAACCACAATAATGCCTGTAGAGACAAGGTGCACCATTAGACTCACCATCACACCCAAGCATACTGCAGGAAGAAGCCGTGAGGCGGTCCCCTCTTCGTTGGACCCATTGGACCGCGGAAGAGAAGGGGGAGGCCTCTGTACTGGACCCTGCTCATTCCATAAAGACCAGAGACTGTGCGGATGGAGCCAGTGATGATGTACACAATGGGCGAGGAGCAAGGCCGGTAGGACAGGAGAGGGAACCGGGGTCTGGCCTCTTGCACCCTCATGGTCGGCTGCAGGAGGCATCCCCGGGGAACAAAGGTAGACACGTGAGGAGAGGAACGTGGCATCCAAGGAAGGAGATGGCTGGATGCCTGCAGCAGCCTGGAAAAAGAACCACTCATAAAACCTAGAGTATGGACTGTGAAAATGGTGTCAAAACATGAGCTCAGTAGACTTTTGCTGTACACTTGCTAATCAGGGATTGGGGGTAAGGCAATACTCTACTGGATTGTTTGTAAGAAGAAGAATTTAACTGTGTGTTAGCACTGTGCATGTGATAATAAAAGCACCATTGACCTTTGAAATGTCAATAATAGAGGGGAATTCCTTCCACTAACCTCAGTTGTTTGTGGGCAATGAGATTTGTAGCCCATTTGCAGCACCAAGTGTAGAGTTAATTTGACTACAGGCCTGACACTGGAACCCATATTAACCACCTTTGAAGGCTCAGGCCTGGAAGAGATTACAGAGGTAGAATGGGGCAAGACTATGGAAGAATTTGAAAACAAGAAAGAAAATTCTTGAAGAAAAACCTCTGGTGTATGTTTCCTCCTCTCCTTTGGTCCAAATGCATTGTTGAATTTGCCCCATTTATCTGACCTCAAAGTACAAACAGGATCATGATAAGTAATTAAAAAAATGAGGAAAAAGGTAGTATTTTCCCTAAGGATAAGTGTTTTGTTCTACGGCAAAATAATTCTATCCTTTCTCCCTGTTCTAAAAATAAAATGCATGGCTGTTGAAACTTAGTCAAGCAGATAATATTTTTTCCTCGGTTTAAGCTTACAGGAGTTCCAATGCAATGCAGAAGCAGTGAAAAGAAACCTAAACTGTCAAGGAGCCAAGTCCTCACATCGGCTTTGAGTGAGATGAACAGCACTTTTTACAGGTCGCGCCAGGTTTGGGTTCAATGAGCTTGACTGAGACTGAATTGAACTAAATTCAGGCACTGTTCCCATGCTGTTCATTCATCCATGCTTCAGGGCTCTTTCCCACAAACCAACAGCAAACAATGTGTCCAGTTCGTACCAATAGTTCCATCTACAAACTAAAATAACACGTGGCAACATTAATAGTATTGTGAAACTCTAGAAAGTGCTTGCAACTTGATGATATCTTCATTTTTCACACGTACAAAATTTTAATCAGCAATCCCTCTTTCTCAACATAATTATAAAAGCTCACTCCTGGCACAAGTGTTGAGTACAGAGTTCTCAGATGCTTACGGATTTGATAAATAGTTGAGTTGCCATGGCTATGGGGCAGCTGCTGGGGCTGTCACGCCCACCCTGGGGTGAGCAAGTCTGCAGACTGTGGCAGCAGGTGCATCCCACAGCTCAGGCTATCCCTTATTTAGCCATGACACTAATTTCATTGTCTAATTCCAGCTCAACTCTTAGCAAACATCTGTTAGTGGAACATGAAGGAATTTAGATGCATATGTGGGGTTTGAGTCAACGACTGCGCTCTCCCATTTGTCGAGTACCTCTTCGACAAATCGCTGAGGAAATGATTTTCTTCATGGGAAACCTCTTCAGCATGTTTGTGCGGATGCGTACACATTTATGGTGATTCGTGAACAGAGGGCCATTTATTCAAAGCACGTATTAATATTGTTAGACACACAACAAAACTGTGACTCCACATGAGGAAAGCATAGGATTGAAATCAAGCCAAACCCCCAATGGCCAAAACAGTTATTCATCCCCAGGTGATATGAAATGACATTCTAGATTAATGTAGCCTAATGCAGCATTGAATTGTGAACACTGTACTGTTAATGCTCCATGTCCACACGTGTGTTTTTAATTTTCACCCCTTCTTTGTTATTTCCTCTTCTGCAGCTATGAGCATATCTGTCTTTGTTTGTGCACCATGGCTGGATGTGCATGGCAATGGGTAGCCATTCTCCATGACAGGAAAATAACAGGCATCAATGGGAAATGCTGTGCATTGAAGGAAAAGTCAGAGGCGAAAATACGCGACCGAGTACATATTTGTAGTTTAGTTTTAGTTTAGTTTAGCGATACAATGCAAAAACAGGTCCTTTGTACACTGTGTCTGCACCGACCAGTGATCCTCACACATTAACATCATCCTAAACACACTAGGGACAATTTACACTTATACCAAGCCAACATCTACAAACCTATACGTCTTTGGAGTGTGGGAGGAAACCCACATGGTCATGGGAAGAACATACGAACTCTGCATAGAGAGCACCCATAGTCGGGATCGAACACGGATCTCCAGCACTGTATGGTAGCAACTCTACAACTTCGCCATGGTGCTGCTCATACTCGGTTGCAGAGGATCAAGATGTAGTAAACCAACATCTATCTATATTACCAAAAGACTGATCTTGACCACTTCCTGTTGTTCTGTATATTGATTTTAGAAAAAACGCTGCCACTTACGGCTGTGATTTTTGGCCATCTTACTCAGAGTCCCCCTCCGCTGCGAAGGACAAGAGGATTTTTTCCCATCAATGAAAAATAAAAGAGTTATTAGTGTTTAAAAAATGTTGAGATTCTGTCTCCTGAAGGCCACGCCCTGTCCAGAGGGACTATAAAACCTGGAAGTGTTGAGTGCCTCAGTCAGTCTCTGCAAGATGGAGGAGTGAGGGGGTCACATCTCTCAGTCTGAGCTGTGAATAACACTGAACACATGTCTACTAAACTGTGAAGGTACACAAAAATGCTGGAGAAACTCAGCAGGTGCAGCGGCATCTATGGAGCGAAGGAAATAAGCAACGTTTTGGGCCGAAACCCTTCTTCTACTAAACTGTGAGTGGTTTTACTGACCTGTCAGTGCCCTCAATGCGGTTTGAAAATATAGTTTGGTAATGCTAAAGCTGTGTTGCCTTTGGTTTGGAAATGCTAAAGCTGTGCTACCTTTGGTTTGGAAATGCTAAGGCTGTGTTGCCTTTGGTTTGGAAATGCTGAAGCTGTGTTGTCTTTGGTTTGGAAATGCTAAAGCTGTGTTGCCTTTGGTTTGGAAATGGTAAAGTTGTGTTGCATTTAGATGTCACGACTCGCTGTCTTTAGTGGCCTTGCACCCTGCTTGAAATGGTATGAAACTGCACTTGAATTTGGTGGCCTTGCACCCAAGGAATAGCCGGGAACATTTTCTCCATGGGCCGTGCCTCCGCTAACTTATTAGAAATCTAAATAATTGGTGCCCAGTAAAACTTAAAGCAATTTTTCAATAGGTGCCCCTCTACATTTTCTGATGACCAATAGGAGTCACATCCTGATTACCACCACCCGCCCTCCCACTCTCAACACAATCTCTCTCCCTAGCAATCAACAACCAGACTCCTTCTAGTGCTAACTCACACATCTACCATTATGCCACCAACATCTCCCCACCCAATTCCAGCCACTGATGCTGGATTTCTTTTACTTACGTATTAGCCATAAATTGATACCTCAGTAAACAGGCCCTTTAGCCCAACACCCATGCTGTCCAAGAAGCTCCAACTATACTAGTCCCATCTGTTGACATTGGCCCATATCCTTCTAAATCTTTTCTATCCATGTACCTGTCCAAATGTATTTTTAAATGTTGTTGCAGCACCAGCCTCAACAACTGTCTCTGATAGCTCAGTCCATATATTTACCATTTACCATATATTAACCATTTACCATTTCATTCCCCCACATTACTATCCAATCTTTCCCCTTCGTAGTAAAATAGCCCACTCCAATGCCAAAAAAGGCCATTCAGCCTATCAGATCCATATCAACTCCCAGGAGATCAATCCCATTAATCCTCAATACCTTGTTGCCTTGTTACTTATTTTATCTCTCACATGCCCACAACCTATTTTTATATATTTTCCCACCTCCTGCACTAGCAGTTAAGTAATAGTGACCAGATGATCTAACATCTTTGGGACATGGAGGGAGATCAATGAGCCTTGCAGTCGCCCACAAGATCATGGGGGTACATATTCCACACTGACATTACCCAACGTCAGAATTGAACCCAGGTTCCTGGAGCTGCGAGGCAGCAGGACTAACAGCTACACCACTGTACCATTTAAAAGGATTAATTGCTTTGCGAAGGAAAGATCCAATGAAGAAAAAGCTAAGTCTATAATCCACAAGGCCTTGGAACACCCATTCTACTGGATTTATCAGCAGAAGTTACTCCATCAAAATGTTTGTTGGCCTGATAAGAATTACTTGACCAAAGCACCTTCGCAATATTACTCTTTGACACATAGACACGGAAAAAGAAAATTAGAAGTGTTGGCGGAATGTACACATGCTCATTTGTCTTGAAGCCAAATACCCATGCATAATGTTTTCTTCCTTGAAACTACATGTGGCAATGAAGGGGATTACATGGTTAAGGACTTGTGTCAATCCTCTGCATCTGCTCCAAGCTACAACAGCAAACCATGTGCACAATAGCTCTTCCATTGACTCTTAAAATAAGCAGTGTCCTAAATTGCTCAGTTCCTGCTTTCTACCAAGCTGTCACAGGGATTTATCAGGAACTATCTGGGGATAGCGAAGTACCGACAATGAACCACTGCCGAGTATCCCACTCCAACTTTGTACATCAGCAGAAACATAGGCAAACCTTGATACAGGGTGGAAGATATCATTGGTTGTATAATGTCCTCCTTCTAGCTGCATCAGACCCAGCCCCTTTGTACACATTACAAATGCTAGCTTTGTGAATTTGTGATGTTCCCATCAGTATCCTCCATGTTGATGTCTTTTACCTGTAACAATTTAAGACTTAAGGTCTCAACTACCGATTTGACAATGTTGCATCCAAGAGTATCTGACACTTCAGCTGATTAGGGTACTCATCAACTTAACATGAGCATCATCTTCATTGGTTCCTTGTGGTTTCCAGTCAGTATATCCGCACATATAGTCATAGGTGAGAAAATGCATGAAGGTTATAAGTTTAAATTAAACCAAAACATCACCTATCCATATTCTCCAGAGATGCTGCCTGACCCGCTGAGTTGCTCCAGCACTTTCTGTCTGTTTTGTGTAAACCCGCATCTGCAGTTCCTTGTTTCCATGCTATAATTTTGATCTTCATTGTATTCAGCAATTCCCTTTTGGACAACAATAAGACTATGAAATTGAAGAGTTGCTCAGGATCCTTAATTAAAAATGTTATCCAGACAACCCTCATGGAATTGAAATTGTGAGCATTGGATGAGGATAGGATTAAACTGATTATGATTCAAACCACATGTTAACATTTAACACTTTAAAGCAAATATTAACCTAGGCACAGAAAGATTTGCCTGTAATGTTTTGGCTCTGCATCCATTTAGCATGAAAAGCTGGGCACGTAAGTGTCAATGTACTGAACAACATCATCAATTCAAGCCAAAATTAGGTGCCCAGGATACATACCACTTAAACCACACATTTTAAAATGCTTAAATATGGATGCCACACATGTGTGAAATTGTCTAACTCTGCATATGGGGAACTCACAACCTTGCCAAGGAAGGAACCTATTCCTCCAAGAGAGCAACAATCAGTAGCAACAAAGATTGAGGCTAAAATTTAGCAATCTGAAGGAGGCCCAAAACATTACCTACCCATGTTCTCCAGGGATACTCCAGCACTTTGTGCCAATTTTTGTAAACCAGCATCTGCAGTTCCTTGTTGATACTCATAATAGTGAGGCTATATGGTCATCAGGTCATGTGAGTAGAATTAGGCCATTCAGCCTATCAAGTATACTCTGCCATTCAATCATGGCCGATCTATCTCTCCCTTCTAACCCCATTCTCCTGCCTTCTCCCCATAACCTCTGACACCTGTACTAATCAAGAATCTATCCATCTCTGCCTTGAAAATATCATCTGACAACCTCCACAGCCTTCTGTGGCAAATAATTCCACAGATTTGCCACCCTCTGACTAAAGACATTTCTCCTCATCTCCCACTAGTGGAAACCTCCTCTCCACATCCACTCTATCCAACCCTTTCACTATTCAGTATGTTTCAATGTGGTCCCCCACTCATTCGTCTAAGCTCCAGTAAGTACAGGCCCAGTGCTGACAACCGCTCATCAAATGGGTAGACCTTTCCATAGAACTTTGAAATAAGAAAGGAACTTTGACTTGATGGGATTACACTATAGCCCCTCAATAGTCAATGGGAATTCGAGAAACAGAGATTTAGGAAAATCACAGATTGGTGAAGTAGTAATATTGCTGCAATAGAAGGTGATTTTAACTTTCTTAATATTGCCTTAGTGATAAGGGATTAGATGGAGCAAATTTGTTTAGTCTGGCATGGAAAGTCCTGGAGGAGAGGCAACAATCAATCTGCTGTTAGAAAAGGCGGCTGGGCAAATGGCCAAAGTGGCAATAGGGGAGCAGTTTATGACCAGTGACTATAATCTTATCAGATTCGCCATAGCTATGGAAAAATATAGGACTGCTCCGCTAGTTGAAGTCCAGAATTGGGCAAGGGCTAATTTTGATGGCATCAGGCAGGAACTCAGAAAAGATGATTGGGAGAAGTTGTTTGCATGTAAAGGGATATCTTGTAAGTGTGGAGGCTTTCAAAAGTGAGATGGGAGGGTTTTGGAGTGAAGATATTCCTGTTGGAGTGAAGGGCAAGGTTGAAAAGATTAGGAAACCTTGGTTGGCTATTGGCTACTAAAGATTTCGCCAGGAACCCTTGGCTATTAAAGATTGTCAGGAAAAAGAAGGAGGTAAAAGCAGCTAGGATCAAGCAAGTCCTTTGGGGGAGTTTAAGGGGTGTAGGGGTACACTTAAGAAGGAAATTAGGAGGGCAATAGGTTCTCCCTGGCAGACAAGATAAAGTAGAATCCTGAAAGGTTCTAGAAGTATATAAAGAGCAAAAGGATAGTGAGGGAAAGTGTAGATCCCCTTAAAGATCAGGGTAGTGATCTGTATGTAGAAACGCAAGGTGAGATCTGATTTTTTTCCACCTATGTTTACCATGGAGAAGGAGGTGGAAGTGGTGTGCTGAATATTACAGAAGAGGAGGTTTTGGAGCTCTTGAAACGTGTAAAGGTGGACAAATAGCCACCTCCTGACTAGGTGTATCCTAGGATTTCATGAGAAGTAAGTGAAGAGATTGCTTGGGCCTTTGCAGAGACTTTTGTAGTCCATTTGTGGCCAAAGATTACGGGGAGAGGGCAGGAGGATGGCCTAAGAGGAATAGATAGATACAAATAGATCAGCCATGATTGAATGGCAGAGTAGAGTCGGTGATCAGAATGGCCTAATTCTGCTCCTATGACTGTTTAACATTTTTAACCACAGATGAAGTACTGAAATTCTGGAAGGTAGCTAATATTGTGCATGTATTTAAGAAGGGCAGCAGAGCTAAACCAGTAAACAACAGGCTAGTAACATTTACATTGGTGGTGGGAAAGCTATTGGAAGAGATTCTAAGAGATAGGATCTATTTGCAGTACATTTAAAAGGCGAGGAGTGATTGGGATAGTCAGCACGGTCTGGCATATGAGAAATTATTTCTTATGCATTTTTACTTTTTTGAAGAGGTGACCAAGAGGATTGATGAAAGAAGCATGGTCATGTTACCTACATAGACTTTAGCAACACCTTTGACAAGCTTCTATCTGGCTGGCTGGTCCGGAACGTTACAGCACGCAGAATCCAGGGTGAGTTAGCAAATTAAATACAAAATTGGTTGGCAAAAGAAGGCAGAGGTTGGTAGAGGAGAGGTGGTTTTCAGATTGAAGGCCTATGACCAGTGGTGTTCCACAGTCAGGGGAAGTACCAGGGATTATGTCAAGACTCCTTTGTTTGTCATATATATTAATCATTTGGATGAAAATGGTGGTGGCATGATTAGTAGGTGACACCAAAGATGGTGGAGAATGGGCATTGAAGAAGGTTTTCAAAGGTTACAACAGGATATATATCTCCTGAGAAAGTAGGCAAGGAAATAGCAGATGGAATTTAATTTGGACAAAGACTGAAGGTGGAAAGGATAAACTCCTCCTATCTCTGGGTGTCAAAGGTTATGGGGAGAAGGCAGGAGAATGGGGTTAGGAGGGAGAGATAGATCGGCCATGATTGAATGGCGGAGTAGACTTGAAGGGCCGAATGGCCTAATTTTGCACCTATCACATGATCTTATGATCTCCAAGTCCACCATTTTCACCTTATTCCCTGTTTTCCCCCCTCACTCAGTTCCCCTTCTACCTGTATTCCTCTCTCTGGCTTTATATTTAATTTCTCCTCTTCTATCTGATGCCTTATCTGATGCCCTTTAATCTCATTTTCACCTCTAGCCTTTATCGTTATATCCACTCTTCTGCCAATCACTACCCCTCCACCCACTTCCACGTGTACCACTTGGCAGGCTTTCTTCCATCTCTACCTCTCTTTACCAGCTTATACCCCCTACAGGGCAGCACAATGGCACAGAGTTGCTCTGTTACAGCAACAGCATGGATTTTCTATGGGTGCTCTGGCTTCCTCTCACATTCCTAAGTGCAGATTTGTGGGTTCATTGGATTCTGTAAATTGTCCCTAAAGTGTTGTGGTTGATGTGGATTCAGTGGGCCACGTGGCCTGTCTCACCCTGTATCTCTAAACTAAACTAAACTCCATCAATCCGAAGAAGGGTCCCATCAGAATGGTTGTCTGTCCATTCCCTCCACTGATGCTGCCTGTTCCATCACAAGGATGTTGTCTGGATTGGATGGCTTAATTTATCAGAGATTAGATAGGCTAGGCCTGTTTTCCCCATAGCAATAGAGGCTGAGAGGTAACATTTTAGAGGTATATAAATTATGAGAGGTATATATAGGGTAGTAGTCAGGTTTTGTTGCCCACTGGAAGGGTGAAGGGGATAAGAATGAAGGGGTTAGGTTTAAGATGAGAGAGATGTGAGGGGTAAATAATTTCAAACAAAGAGTGGTTGATATGTGGGTTGAATTTCCAGAAGAAGTGGTGAAAGCAGAATCAGTGACAAGTATTAAAGAGATATCTTGACAGATATTTGAATGAGAAGGCATAGAAGAATATTAAATGAATGCAGGCGTGGGATTAGCATAGATAGGCATGATAGTTCGGTCAGCATAGAAACATAGAAACATAGAAAATAGGTGCATGAGTAGGCCATTCGGCCCTTCGAGCCTGCACTGCCACTCAATATGATCATGGCTGATCATCCAACTCAGTATCCTGTACCTGCCTTCTCTCCATACCCCCTGATCCCTTTAGCCACAAGGGCCACATCAAACCCCCTCGTAAATATAGCCAATGAACTGGCCTCAACTACTTTCTGTGGCAGAGAATTCCAGAGATTCACCACTCTCTGTGTGAATTTTTTTTTCTCATCTCGGTCCTAAAAGACTTCCCCCTTATATCTTAAACTGTGACCCCCCTTGTTCTGGACTTCCCCAACATCGGGAACAATCTTCTTGCATCAAGCCTGTCCAACCCCTTAAGAATTTTGTAAGTTTCTATAAGATCCCCCCTCAATCCTCTAAATTCCCACGAGTACAATCCAAGTCTATCCAGTCTTTCTTCATATGAAAGTCCTACTATCCCAGGAAACAGTCTGGTCAACCTTCCCTGCACTTCCCCTATGGCAAGAATGTCTTTCCTCAGATTAGGTGACCAAAACTGTACACAATACTCCAGGTGTGGTCTCACCAAGGCCCTGTACAACTGCAGTAGAACCTCCCTGCTCCGATACTCAAATCCTTTTGCTATGAATGCTAACATACCATTCGCTTTCTTCACTGCCTGCTGCACCTGCATGCCTACTTTCAATGACTGGTGTACCATGACACCCAGGTCTCGTTACATATCCCCTTTTCCTAATCGGCCGACATTCGGAAAATAGTCTACTTTCCTGTTCATGCCACCAAAGTGGATTTAAGCACATTTAACACGTGAAATCATTGGACAAAGTCAGCATGGATTTATGAAAGGTAAATCATGTTTGACGAATCTTATAGAATTTTTTGAGGATGTAACTAGTAGAGTGGATAAGGAAGAACCAGTGGATGTGTTATATCTGGACTTTCAGGCTTTCGACAAGGTCCCACATAAGAGATTAGTATGCAAACTTAATGCACACGGTATTGGGGATTCAGTATTGATGTGGATAGAGAACTGGCTGGCAGACAGGAAGCAAAGTGTAGGAGTAAACAGGTCCTTTTCAGAATGGCAGGCAGTGACCAGTGGGTTACCGCAAGGCTCAATGCTGGGACCCCGGTTATTTACAATATATATTAATGATTTGGATGAGGGAATTGAATGCAACATCTCCAAGTTAGCGGATGACACGAGGCTGGGGGGCAGTGTTAGCTGTGAGGAGGATGCTAGGAGGCTGCAAGGTGACTTGGATAGGCTGGGTGAGTGGGAAAATGCATGGCAGATGCAGTATAATGTGGATATTTTCATCTTTCACCTTTCATAAATCCATGCTGACTTTGTCCAATGATTTCACCACTTTCCAAATGTGCTGCTATCCCATCTTTAATAACTGAATAGCATTTTCCCCACTACCGATGTTAGACTAATGTTAGACCATTTTCTCTCTCCCTCCCTTTTTAAAAAGTGGGGTTACATTAGCTACCCTCCAATCCTCAGGAACTACTCCAGAATCAAAAGAGTTTTGAAAAATTATCACTAATGCATCCACTATTTCTGGGGATACTTCCGTAAGCACTCTGGGATGCAGCCTATCTGGCCCTGGGGATTTATCAGCCTTTAATCCATTCAATTTACCTAACACCACTTCCCGACTAACCTGGATTTCACTCAGTTCCTCCATCTCATTTTACCCCCGGTCCCCTGCTATTTCCGGCAGATTATTTATGTCTTCCTTAGTGAAGACAGAACGAAAGTAGTTATTCAATTGGTCTGCCATGTCCTTGTTCCCCATGATCAATTCACCTGTTTCTGACTGCAAGGGACCTACATTTGTTTTAACTAATCCTTTTCTCTTCACATATCTACAAAAGCTTTTGCAGTCAGTTTTTATGTTACCTGCCAGTTTTCTTTCATAATCTATTTTTCCTTTCCTAATTGAGCCCTTTGTCCTCCTCTGCTGGACTGAATTTCTCCCAGTTCTCTGGAAGGCTACTTTTTCTGGTTAATTTGTATGCTTCATCTTTTGTTTTGATACTATCTCTGATTTCCCTTGTTATCTACGGATGCACTATCTTCCCTGATTTATTCTTTTGCCAAACTGGGATGAACAATTGTTGTAGTTCATCCATGTGGTCTTTAAATGCCTTCCATTGCATATCCACCTTGTTTCCCTATGTCATTCTCCATCCTAATGAAGAACTGAACCATATTATGGTCACTCTTGCCCAAGGGGCCACGCACAACAAGACTGCTAGCTAACCCTTCCTCAGTACTCAATACCCATTCTAGAATAGCCTGCTCTCTCGTTGGTTCCACTACATGTTGGTTTAGAAAACTATCCCGCATACATTCCAAGAAATCCTCTTCCTCAGCAACCCTGCCAATTTGATTCACCCAATCTATATGTAGATTGAAGTCACCCTTTATAACTGTTTTACCTTTGTTGCACGCATTTCTAATTCCTTGTTTGATGCCATCCCCAACTGCACTACTACTGTTAGGTGGCCTGTGCACAACTCCCACTAGCGTTTTCTGCCCCTTAATGTTTCGCAGCTCTACCCATATCGATTCCACATCCTCCAAGCAAATGTCCTTCCTTTCTATTGCGTTAATCTCCTCTCTGACCAGCAACGCTATCCCACCTCCTTTTCCTTTCTGTCTATCCCTCCTGAATATTAAATATCCCTGGATGTTCAGCTCCCAGCCTTGGTCACCCTGGAGCCATGTCTCCGTGATCCCAACTATATCATATTCATTAATAACTATCTACACATTCAACTCATCCACCTTATTACAAATGCTCCTTGCATTGAGACTTGTTTTTACAACACTCTTACCCCTTTTACAATTATGTTGAAAAGTGGCCCTTTTTGATTTTTGCCCTGGATTTGTCTGCCTGCCACTTTTACTTTTCACCTTGCTACCTATTGCTTCTAACCTTATTTTACACCCCTCTCTCTGCTCATGCTCCCATCCCCCTGCCACATTAGTTTAAATCCTCCCCGACAGCACTTGCAAACACTCCCCCAAGGACATTGGTTCCATTCCAGCCCACGTGTAGACCGTCCTGTTTGTTCTGGTCCCACCTCCCCCAGAACTGGTTCCAATGCCCAAGAAATTTGAATCCCTCCCCCTTGCACCATTTTTCAAGCCACATATTCATCTGAAATATCCTCCTATTTGCTACTCTGACCAGCACGTGGCACTGGTAGTAATCCAGAGATTATTACCTTTGAGGTTCTACTTTTAAGTTTATCTCCTAACTCCCTAAATTCACCTTGTAGGACCTCATCCCGTTTTTTACCTATATCGTTGGTGCCAACGTGCACCGCGACAACTGGCTGTTCACCTTCCCCCTCCAGAATGTTCTGCAGCCGCTCAGACACATCCCTGACCCTTGCACCAGGGAGGCAACATACCATCCTGGAGTCTCGTTTGCGGCCGCAGAAACGCCTATCTATTCCCCTTGGAATTGAATCCCCTATTACTATTGCCCTTCCACTCTTTTTCCTCCCCTCCTGTGCCACAGAGCCACCCACGGTGCCATGAACTTGACTGCTGCTGCCTTCCCCTGATGAGCCATCTCCCCCAACAGTATCCAAAATGGTATATCTGTTTAGGAGGGAGATGACCGTAGGGGACTCCTGCACTACCTGCCTACAGCTACGCTGGTTATTGGCCACCCGTTCCCTTACTGTCCGCTTAACTTTTACCTGCGGTGTGGCCAACTCACTGTACGTGCTATTCACAACTTTCTCAGCATCGTGGATGCTCCAGTATGAATCTAACCGCAGCTCCAATCGTTCAATGCGGTCTGCCAGGAGCTGCAGCTGGACACACTTCCTGCACACGTAGTCACCAGGGACAACGATAATATCCCTGATCTCCCACATGTTGCAGGATGAGCAATCCACGGGGCCGATCTCAACTGACATGACTTACCCCCAAATTAAAACAACTCACTCCCACTATAAAAATCTTAATCCTTTAAACTGTACCTTTACTAAAAAGCACTGTACCCTTAACTCACTGAACCCTTAACTAAAAAGTACGAACAGAAAGCAGAAATACAAACCTGGGGTTACTCCCAATCGGCTGCTTCCTCTAGTCCGCTTCCACCAAACAGCGGCTTCCTCCAGACCACTTCTTTTGAAGTGTGAAGGAACATTGCAGAGTGGGCGCTCCAACCGCTCCTGGGCCTCTGTGAGAACAAAGCCCCACGCTCGTTTTTTAAACCTACCGCCCGGACGCTTCACCAGCCGTTCCAACCGCTCCTGGGCCTCCTGAGCATTGATACAATGGACCAAAGAGCCATTTCAATGTTCTACAACTCCAAGATCTATGACACTAACATAAAAGTCAATGTTGTCATCATAATTATCTATGATTATGCATAACTATGAAAATAGTTACCACATCCTATAGCCTCAGCCCGTCAATCTTCACATCAAAACATATCTGTTGAATAATTTTTACTAAACTCTTTTAAACCACAGAGTGTAGTCCAAAACACAGTCTTGGATGCACATTGAGCCAGAGATTGCACACTAGAGTTGTGCAGATTGATCTAACCTTCAGCTATTGATGAGTTTAACCTAGCACTGATTTCAGTAGCAAGAGTTCAAAAAATCTACAATACTGTATCTTGTTTAAGAAATAACTGCAGATGCTGTAAAAACAAAGGTAGACAAAAATGCTGGAGAAACTCAGCGGGTGAGGCAGCATCTATGCAGTGAAGGTCAATAGGTGATGTTTCGGGTCGGAACCCTTCAGTCTGAAGAAGGGTCTCGACTCGAAACATCACCTATTCCTTCGCTCCATAGATGCTGCTGCTGAGTTTCTCCAGCATTTTTGTCATACTGTATCCTGTGCTCTGTCGGTATGACAGAGGACAAATTTTTACCACTGTTTGTTTTAGCCGCTTTTAATCATGACCTTATGTACTGGTATAAACAATGACAACATAGAATTTATATTTACATTAATTAGACTTCCGTCCTGGAGAGAATGAGATTCAAATCCGGAATGAGAAAAGTCCTATGTTTAGACTGAAGCATCTAAACTTAGTACCTAAAACACAAACATTTAATCCTGAGAATGGATCCACTGGCCTGGATATGTGTTGGCTTAGGGACCACTTGGAGGTGGAAAATGTGCATTCAGATGTCCAATAGATCAGACAGTATGCTCATTTCATGCCAGCGTTGTACCACCCACCATGTTTCTTCCATCATAGACAAAACTGCTGGACAAACTCAGCGGGTGAGGCAGCATCTATGGAACAAAATTTCCTTCGCTCCATAGATGCTGCCTCACCCGCTGAGTTTCTCCAGCATTTTTGGCTACCTTCGATTTTCCAGCATCTGCAGTTCCTTCTTAGACATGTTTCCTCCATGGATGCTCAAGAGACCTGCTATTAAAATGTTTAAATACGAATGACACACGTTTCGTGGGAGTTTGTCTGGCTCTGTGCTTGATTTACTGAATGATAAATTCACCCAGCAATAACAGAATCTACAACCAAAGAGTAACCATCAGCTGCCTCCTTTAAATATTTATCCAATAAACAGTTAGTCAGTTTCTGCAGGAAGGAACTGAAGATGATGGTTTAAACCAAAGATAGACACAAAATGTTTGGTTAACTCAACAGGACAGGCAGCATCTCTGGAGAGAAGAAATCAGTGATGTTTTGGGTCGAGACCCTTCTTCAGATTGAGAACATTTTGGGTCGAGACCCTTCTTCAGACTGATGGGCGTCTGAAGAAGAGTCTCGACCCGAAACATCACTCATTCCTTCTCTCCTGAGAGGCTGCCTATCCCGTTGAGTTACTCCAACATTTTGTGTCTATCGTTAGTTAGTTGCTGCCTTTTTCTGTTTTAAGCTAACTATTTACATGTTTACACCTTTACCCTATTTCCTAATTTCTAGAATTAATTTCTAACTCCGGCTACGAGGCATTGCTCTCAACCTTTGACTCCAGTGAAAACAAATACATTGTATCCATGAGCAATTTACTGGGGTTCTTGTTCAGGCCACAGAATCGAATGGAACAATCAAAATGACAATAGGCAGATGGAAAGACTTAGAGGAAGAGGACAAGGTAATTGAAGAGGGGGAGGGCACTGGCGAGGAGGAGGCCCCAGCCACCTATACCAAAGCGCATTGTATGGCTGTAGTAAGCACAAACCTACTAAAGCCCCTGTCCCACGATGCAAGTTTACCCAAGAGCTATCCCGAGTTTTAAAAAAAATCAAACTCGTGGTACTTCATCACAAGTATTTTTTTACTCTTGGACATTTTTCACAGTTGAAAAAACACGAGTTACCACGTTTCCCAAGTACCTGCCGTTAGCATTATGAGCCGCTACAAGACATCCACGAGCTCCGACGTACCCGCTACGTACATTCTACGTACTTACCACGAGTTTGATTTTTTTTAAACTCAGGAGAGCTCTTGGATAAACTCACATCGTGGGACAGGGGCTTGACTTAATTGAGTCTGATCAAGAGTGTTTCATTGTCATATATCCTGGCAAAAGAAGATTTAAATTGTCACTTACAGCTTTACAGGCCCATTTGCACAATATCACATTAAAAAAAAAACAATAATCAGCAAAACAATAAATTATGAATCAGTA
This sequence comes from Amblyraja radiata, assembly GCF_010909765.2. NCBI lineage: Eukaryota > Metazoa > Chordata > Chondrichthyes > Rajiformes > Rajidae > Amblyraja > Amblyraja radiata. The sequence goes on from NC_045961.1 coordinate 71,745,713, forward strand.
ATACTTGGCAGCTCGACCATAATAGTGCAAAACCAAAGTATGTAGTGCAACCAAAGCAAAGTATACAGAAGATGATAGTTGCTGAGGTAGGGTCATGGTCAGTGTAATGCAGTGTAGACCAATCAATATACCAACCACTTTCAATTCACAACAGAGGCCTTCTGATGCAAGTTCATCATGAGTTTGTGCAAGAAATAGATTGTGTATTCATGATATCCTTCTAAGCTTCCTAGGAAAATGACTATCGTGGTGAAGTTGTGGGGAAGTAAAGATTGCAACAGTGGTGCATACAGAGTATGCAGGCAAGAAGGAGTGCTATAGGAGTGAGTGGAAGCAGGGGTGAGAAGTGCAAGGGATTGTGAGCTGACTGTTCTAAGAAGAATGTGTGGCTGATTTGTTAACTTGACAGCTCCAATATGGTCCCAACATCTTAGCTACAGTATGGTCCCGATGTTGGGAGAATCTAGAACCAGGGATCACAATTTAAGAATAAGGGGTAGGCCATTTAGGACTGTGATGAGGAAAAACTTTTTTCACCCAGAGAGTTGTGAATCTGTGGAATTCTCTGCCACAGAAGGTAATGGAGGCCAATTCACTGGATGTTTTCAAGAGAGAGTTAGATTTAGCACATAGGAATAGCGGAATCAAGGGATATGGAGAAAAACCAGGAACGGAGTACTGATTTTGGATGGTCATATTGAATCATGGCTCGAAGGGCTGAATGGCCGACTCCTGCACCTATTTTCTATGTTTCTATGTTTCTATGTCTGAGGATAATAGGTGATATTAGCCGTGTCCCAGCCATGTCATATGAGAAAGTTTTACTGTTGGTGTGCAACTTTTAAAACATCAGTATAATAGTTGCTTGGGGGACTTTCTGATGTGGGGCAGGATCTCCCTTCAATTGTCAATCACTCTGAATTTCTTGAAGCTCTTTCCCTGCCCACAGATATTTCCTACCTTCTGCAGTGGTCGTGCACTCCTTTAAGATATGAAAATTACCTACAGTATAGTGTATCTTCATGTCCAATTTCCAGTTCATCTAGGCAGGCAGACGGGTGATAAATAACAGAACCACTGTCAGCAACGTGACTGATAATGTGCTGTCATCTCAGTTCGAGCATGGTTGAATTTCTATCCCATGTTGTGGCTGATTTATGATGAAGGAAATGCTATTACCTGAAATGCTGAAGCATAGTGAAGAGGTTTCATAACTTGTGGAATGAAAGGGAATGTAATCATAACAGGGGATGGCAGAGTTAGGTGGGCAGAGTTAGGTGGGCAGATACATCTGGTTGCAGCTGTAAGTACCGATTGCTGTATTGACTTAATGGTGCAAGAGTTATGAGCCTGTCCCACTTAGGCAATTTTATAGGCAACTACAGGCATGTTGAAATTTCTTTCGACATGTTGAAAATTTTTCAGCTGCAGTGGGTTTGACGCCAATGAACATAGCTTGACTTCTCATGACGTAGGTGCTGTCGTAGGTTGTCGCCAGGATGACGTAGGTTGTCGCCGATCTTTCGGCGACCTGCTACGACTATGATAGTCTCCGGCAGTTGCCTAAAACATCGCCAAGTGGGACAGGCCCATTCAGGAGTCCCTTTAGGGTTGGAGAGGAACTTGGATTGGGAAGGGGAAGATTCAGTTTTTCTGATCTATGTAGGAGCCAATGTCATGGGCAAGAAAAATGTAAAAGGAAGTAATTTAATCAGCCGGGTGACAATTTAAAAGCAAAACATTGCAGCCATGTTTTTATGGTTATTGGATAGAACACATGGAGCTATAGAAAACAAGAGCTGGAATAGCCTTTAGAATTGTTTTCAAATTTTCAGCACAATCATGATGAACCTCTGTCTCAATTCCATATTCTGCTTTCTTTCCACATTACCCACTTATCTGTATTTGTGCCATCAACTTGCCCATCTTGTTACGAATGCTGTATCTATTTAGATAAAGAGCCAGTAAACTTATCTTCTTACCATTTTCCATTTTCTGACTTTCATTGGAGATACTGTATCCAGAGTCACTTCAAGGCATCATGGTGGCGCAGTGGTAGAGTGGCTGCCTCACAGCGCCAGAGACCCGGGTTCGATCCTGGCTTTGGGTGCTTTCAGAACGGAGTTTGTACGTTCTCCCCATGACTGCGTGGGTTTTCTCCGGGTGCTCCGGTTTCCTCCCACACTCCAAAGACATACAGGTTTGTAGGTCAATTGGCTTCAGTGAAATTGTAAATTGTCCCCAGTGGGTAGGATACTGCGTGTGATCACTGGTCGGTGCAGACTCGGTGAGCTGAACGACCTGTTTCCCTGCAGTATCTCTAGAATATTTTTTTAAATAGATCATTACATTTAATTTCATTTAAATGACTTTGTAACTCATCATTGATTGCCAAGTGTAGAAAATGTATTTTTGCATGCAATGCATTGCGCAGTCAGAACCAGAGGCCTCCAATGGCACCAACTAATGCTATATGCATTAGATTTCTTGGCAGAGATTTTCCATGCAATTGTTGTTTCATGGGTATTTGGCACCATTGCTGGAATTAGAAATATTTTGCAATGTGAGGAAACACAATCTATTCCTTTCTTCATCCTCATGTTTGGCAGTGAGTACATAGAAAGCTTGGGAATTGGTTCCATCTGACACCTTGTCTGGCTATCACTTTTCTTTCTGTTATTTTGTTTAAAATCTGCTCAGTGTTAATGTTCATGTTCACTAATTCATCATCCATCCTCCACATATTGCCCTCTCTCGATCATTTTCTGCACTATTACAGTATATGAAGTATCCCGTGACTTTGATCCAAAACAGATCAGTCCCAAAGGTGAATTTTTAAGAAAAATCCAATGGGCTCCCCCATAAATTTATTACAACAGTTTTCACTTGGTGTGGTGAAAATTATTTATAATACTGACAAATCGCAAGATTTTAATTACACCTTAAAATCATCTCCATAAAGTTACAACTATCAATCTAATGTAGAAATAATAGAATAGAAAATCTTCAGCATCAGTTTCAGGTGGCAGTCTTGATGTGACCTAATCAAACTGTAAATGTTGTTCTTCAAAGGAAGAAAATTACAGGCCCTTGTATAAATGCCTTCAGGTGAGTACCTGAGTGGAGAAATCCTCTGGAATCTGAATAAACAGGTTATTACTGGAGCTCGTGGTCTCAAGCTAAGGAGCAGACAATCTAAAAATGAAATGAGAAAAACATTTCATCATTCAGAGGATGTGAGAAATGTTTACTCAGAGTCATGGATGTTCATCAGGAGCATATTCGAGACTGGAGACTTGGCACTAAGAAAATTAAGGGATGTGGGAACAGATCTATAAAGTGACGCTGAGATAGATCTGTGATCTTATAAAGCTCATGCATGGTCTAATCCTATTACTTCTGCTTATATTCTTATTACCCCAACTAAACATTTTATAAAACAAGCACAACAGTTTTCAATTCCTACCCGCGGTTCATCAGGATGTGGTGCTAACAGTAAATAAACTACTTATATCCAAAGAGTTATATGATCAGTTCCCACATAATGACTCATTTTCCATAAGACGCTGAATGCCATGAAGCATCCTTTTAATGTTTATCTTCAAACCCTGCTTGGTTAACACAGAGCAAGTGTGAAATATATGAAAAGTTTGAAGTTATTTTTGCAAATTTTACATGCCTGTGCAGTGAAGATTGAATGGGTTCAATAAAATGAGGATGCTTAAAATATACACCCAATTGAAACCTACTTTTGCATGAATGCATTGCTTTGTTGCAATCTATTTCCTTTCACTGTCTTTAAGAATTTATATGTAATTTATGTAGAATTGATGTACAGTTTATGTATTCGTGTGTACCTAAGTCAATGTGCCTGTGATGCAGCCACAAACAAGGTTTTCATTGTACCTGTTCCTCACAGTATTTACATCTGTGACAATAATCTCAACTTGACTTGATGTGAACTCTGTTGCATGTGCAAAAAACATAATGTGCTTGAACCCGCCTTCTGGGATACGGTCCCAATGAAACAAATGTTACCAATTTTTGGAAACCAAGTTCGAAGAAATATCTTACTATGTTGGACATTTAGCACATAAACCAGAGGATAAATGTCTTTCCCAGTGACTTATAAATAAACTTTAGAGCTCAATCTCTGTTTAACCAATAGTGAATGAATTATACTTGCAGGTGTCAGGCATAACCTGTATCCACGGGAGTCTAGAAGAGTCGTTGGTTGAAACACTTAAGATTCTGAAGGTTGTTGACAGCGCAGATGTGGGAAGGATGTGTTTTCTTATTGGAGAATCCAGAACTTGAGCTCAATGTTTAACATAGAGATAAGATGAATTATCTTCTCTCAGAGACCCATGAGCCTTTGGTACTCTTTGAATGAGAAGGATATATTTTAATGAGAAGGTTAGATGTTTTCTCGAGTACTAAGGCAAGGGGTGCAGTGGATAGAGATGAGACGTTACTGGGGGTAAACAGGAATGAGAGGTTGACGTTCTCATCAGGTCAGCCATAATCTGATCAGAGATTGATGTAACCTTAAAGGACTGAGTGATCTAGTTCTGTTCCGTATTCCTATGAAGGAATGTCACGTGACAAGTCACAGTGATATTCTTTGTTGCGCATAATCAAGGATGCAAAGAGTCGCCACATAAACGGCACCGACAAAGTTACAAAGTATCCCACGTCTGGTTCTGTCCATTATCTGTAAATACAACTGAAGAATTATGAACAACACTATGAGAAGTGCAGTGTAAAACTAAAAAAAAATGCCATATTCACCATTTTGTCAAACATCCTGAAAAAAAGATGTTCTGGGGTAGCTTCAGCTATGGTGTTGGTCAGCTACACTCAGTTGATGGAATGATGATAGACACAAAATGCTGGAGTAACTCAGCGGGACAGGCAGCATCGCTGGAGAGAAGGAAAGGGTGATGTTGTGGGCCAAGACCCTTCAGACTGAGAGACAGGGGAGAGAAATATGAGAGATATGGATGGGTAAGGTGTGAAAACAACAGATCAAAGCAAATGATGACCAAGGAAATGTAGAATGGTTCATTGTTGGCTAAGGGTTAGGTGACAACGAGGCATACAATCAATAAAATTAATTAGGACAGTGAAACTAGTCGGAGAACTAGGGTGGGGGAAGGAGGGAGGGATGAGATCACCTGATGAAATTACCACAATATAGAAACATAGAAAATAGGTGCCGGAGTAGGCCATTCAGCCCTTCGAGCCTGCACCGCCATTCAACATGATCATGGCTGATCACCCAACTCAATATCCTGTACCTGCCTTCTCTCCATACCCCCTGATCTCTTTAGCCACAAGGGCCACATCTAACTCCCTCTTAAATATAGCCAATGAACTGGCCTCAACTACCTTCTGTGGCAGAGAATTCCAGAGATTCACCACTTTCTGTGTGAAAAATGTTTTTCTCATCTCAGTCCTAAAAGATTTCCCCCTTATCCTTAAACTGTGACCCCTTGTTCTGGACTTCCCCAACATCGGGAACAATCTTCCTGCAACTAGCTTGTCCAACCCCTTAAGAATTTTGTAAGTTTCTATAAGATCCCCCCTCAATCTTCTAAAATCGAGCGAGTACAAGCCGAGTCTATCCAATCTTTCCTCATATGAAAGTCCTGACATCCCAGGAAACAGTCTGGTGAACCTTCTCTGTACTCCCTCTACGGCAAGAATGTCTTTCCTCAGATTAGGAGACCACAACTGTACGCAATACTCCAGGTGTGGTCTCACCAAGACCCTGTGCAACTGCAGTAGAACCTCCCTGCTCCTATACTCAAATCCTTTTGCTATGAATGCCAACATACCATTCGCTTTCTTCACTGCCTGCTGCACCTGCATGCCTACTCTCAATGACTGGTGTACCATGACACCCAGGTCTCGTTGCATCTCCCCTTTTCCTAATCGGCCACCATTCAGATAATAGTCTACTTTCCTGTTTTTGCCACCAAAGTGGATAACCTCACATTTATCCACATTATACTGCATCTGCCATCCATTTGCCCACTCACCCAGCCTATCCAAGTCACCTTGCAGCCTCCTAGCATCCTCCTCACAGCTAACACTGCCCCCCAGCTTCGTGTCATCCGCAAACTTGGAGATGTTGCATTCAATTCCCTCGTCCAAATCATTAATATATATTGTAAATAGCTGGGGTCCCAGCACTGAGCCTTGCGGTACCCCACTAGTCACTGCCTGCCATTCTGAAAAGGACCCGTTTACTCCTACTCTGCTTCCTGTCTGCCAGCCAGTTCTCGATCCACATCAATACTGAACCCCCAATACTGTGTGCTTTAAGTTTGCATACTAATCTCTTATGTGGGACCTTGTCGAAAGCCTTCTGAAAGTCCAGATATAACACATCCACTGGTTCTCCCTTATCCACTCTACTAGTTACATCCTCGAAAAATTCTATAAGATTCGTCAGACATGATTTACCTTTCATAAATCCATGCTGACTTTGTCCAATGATTTCACCACTTTCCAAATGTCCTGTATCCCATCTTTAATAACTGACTCTAGCAGTTTCCCCACTACCGTTGTTAGACTAACAGGTCTGTAATTCCCCGGTTTATCTCTCCCTCCCTTTTTAAAAAGTGGGGTTACATTAGCTACCCTCCAATCCTCAGGAACTACTCCAGAATCTAAAGAGTTTTGAAAAATTATCACTAATGCATCCACTATTTTTGGGGCTACTTCCTTAAGCGCTCTGGGATGCAGCCTATCTGGCCCTGGGGATTTGTCGGCCTTTAATCCATTCAATTTACCTAACACCACTTCCCGGCTAACCTGGATTTCACTCAGTTCCTCCATCTCATTTGACCCCCGGTCCCCTGCTATTTCCGGCAGATTATTTATGTCTTCCTTAGTGAAGACAGAACCAAAGTAGTTATTCAATTGGTCATCTTTTGTTTTGATACTATCCCTGATTTCCCTTGTTATCCACGGATGCACTACCTTCCCTGATTTATTATTTTGCCAAACTGGGATGAACAATTTTTATAGTTCATCCATGCAGTCTTTAAATGCCTTCCATTGCCTATCCACCGTCAACCCTTTAAGAATCAATTGCCAATCTATCTTGGCCAATTCACGTCTCATACCCTCAAAGTTACCTTTCTTTATGTTTAGAACCCTTGTTTCTGAATTAATTATGTCACTCTCCATCCTAATGAAGAACTCAACCATATTATGGTCACTCTTGCCCAGGGGGCCATGCACAACAAGACTGTTAACTAACCCTTCCTCATTACTCAATAACCAGTCTAGAATAACCTGCTCTCTCGTTGGTTCCTCTACATGTTGGTTTAGAAAACTATCCCGCATACTTTCCAATAAATCCTCTTCCTCAGCACCCCTGCCAATTTGATTCACCCAACCTATATGTAGATTGAAGTCACGCATTATAACTGTTTTACCTTTGTTGCACGCATTTCTAATTTCCTGTTTGATTTCATCCCCAACTCCACTACTACTGTTAGGTGGCCTGTACACAACTCCCACTAGTGTTTTCTGCCCCTTAGTGTTTCGCCGCTCTACCCATATCGATTCCACATCCTCCAAGCTAATGTCCTTCCTTTCTATTGCGTTAATCTCCTCTCTAACCAGCAACGCTACCCCAACTCCTTTTCCTTTCTGTCTATCCCTCCTGAATATTGAATATCCCTGGATGTTCAGCTCCCAGCCTTGGTCACCCTGGAGCCATGTCTCCATGATCCCAACTATATCATAGTCATTAATAGCCATCTGCACATTCAACTCATCCACCTTGTTACAAATGCTCCTTGCATTGAGCCACAAAGCCTTCAGGCTTGTTTTTACAACACTCTTACCCCTTATACAATTATGTTTCAAAGTGGCCCTTTTTGATTTTTGCCCTGAATGTGTCTGCCTGCCACTTTTACTTTTCACCTTGCTACCTATTGCTTCTACCCTCATTTTACACCCCTCTGTCTCTCTGCTCACACATTTAAGAAACCCTTTCCCTTTAACTCCATCCTCGACTATCCCATTTGACACCCCACCCCCCTTATTCAGTTTAAAACCACCCGTGTAGCAGTGGCAAACCTGCCTGCCAGAATGCTGGTCCCCCACCTGTTAAGATGCAATCCGCCCCTTTTGTACAGTTCCCCCTTACTCCAAAACAGGTCCCAGTGATCTAAGAATCTAAATACCTGCCCCGTGCACCAGTTCCTCAGCCACACATTCAGGTCCCGTATCTCCCTGTTCCTGCTCTCGCCAGCATGAGGAACTGGAAGCAAACTGGAGATAACAACCCTGGAAGTCCTGCTTTTCAGCATTTTTCCGAGCTCTCTAAAGTCACGCTGCAGAATATTCATCCCCTTCATCCCGATATATTGATGCATTGCAGAGAAGAGCGGTGCTGTAGACTTGTCTACAGCACCACAAGTTGAAGACTTGTCCAGATGGATCCAGGTATACCAGCAAGACCAAGCACCATTCTATACATCAAACATGGTGATCCTTTTTTTCCTGCCGAAGGGAATACCTGGCCTGGTAACTCGCCTGTCTTGGGTCTGATTAGGAATTTGGGTAAATTATTAAAGAGATACTCAAAGGAAAGGACTGTAGCATGAGACAGAAGCTCATTGAGGCCATCATTCATCTGTGGTATTGAGATGAAGAATTCCTTGGAAACTGTCAGAATTTGGTCAATTGCATGCTAACTCGAGTCAAAGATTTGATGGTGAACAATGTACCAAAGACATAACGATGCAATGATAATGAATGAAAGGTAGTCCTGCAACATGTATATTGATGTGTTATATATAAGTGTATGCTTGATTCAATTAATTTGCACAAGTGGATTTATTTATCCAGACTTTGTGCAGGTATTTACCTCTACACATATTTATTAAGACTTTTTGGAAACATATATTTCCAACACCAGAATAAAATTTAGTTTAGTTTACAGATACAATGCCAGGCTCTTCTGCCCACCGAGTCCATGCCGACCACTGATCAGCCATACAATAGTTCTATCCTACACACTGGGGATAATTTTACGGAGGCCAATTAACCTGCAAACCTGCATATCTTTGGAATGTCACAGGAAACATAAAAATGATTGAAGTAATTCCAATCCTCTCACCCCTTACAAGCAATCTTCAGTTTATTGAAATGATATTCTATCATGATTTCAATTCTATCAAAGTAGCTTCAATTTCCTTGTATTTTATTAGCAGCAGAGTTGCAAGAAAAAAAAAGCATACCCATCCAGTGATCCAATAATTATCGTGTTAAACAGCAGTGCTCTCATGTTCACTATCACTTGCAGAAATGCTTTCAGTGGGTTTCAATTTTTCTATATTAATGTAGATCCCTCAATGTTCAGGATAGTTTAGCCAAAACATTAATTCTTTGTTCACTCCATTATCATGGTAGTTTAAAACATGATACCAATTTGGAATGATATATCATATCTGAATAAAGTCTTCAGAGGGATCATCAAAAAGGAAATTGGCCAGATTCCCAAAGAATCTGCAATTTGTCAAATTTAGATGATTCGTCAATTTAGACATTGCTAGGTTTTCAATTTTTCTTCTAAAATAAGTCTAATTAAAGGTAAATGTGCTATGAGCTAAGTTTAATTAGCATCCAAACTGTTCATCTTAGCAGCTATCCAAAGTAGTCAATGCTTATTGCCACATATATTGCCTCATGAATGAATTCTGGACATTCCTTTTGTTATCCCACACCTACTTTTTATTACTTGAATTATATGTCATGTTTAAGTTAATATTAGTGCAATGTATTTAATTATGCTATGCTATGATATCAATATTATTTTATATTCCTACTTCGAGATAACTTATCATGCAAAGTCAATAGAATAAAATAACAAAGAGGCAAAGTAGGTAGAATAAACTGAGTATGTATCCAAATAACAGGGGACTTCATTACTTTTGTTTATCTTTATGACAACTATTATTGTAGAAACAGCTGCCTTGGATAAATATGCTACCAGATGCATGTGTCGTAAGTAATGGTTCAAATATCAGGAAGATAATAAAGTATTACATGAAGCATAAAATAATTTTGATTCTACTTTTCTTCCAATGTGATCCAGTAAACTAATGTTAGACACAAAATGCTGCAGTAACTCAGCAGTAACTCTGAAGTCTGAAGAAGGGTCTCGACCGAAATGTCACCCATTCCTTCTCTCCAGAGTTGCTGCCTGTCCCGCTGAGTTACTCCAACATTTTGTGTCCATCTCCGGTGTAAACCAGCATCTGCAGTTCTTTCCTACACAAGCTAATGTTAGTGCAGTTTAATGCTGGCAAGACTAAATATTTGTACTTTCGGGGCACCAGGTGCAATGTGGTAAATGGGATCTCATCATAAAAGAAACATTGTTTATAACACATTTTATTTACTCGGACTTATGTCATATTTCAAAAGGTAATTCTGAAAAATAAAATAAGAAGCATTCTGAAATACGCACATTATTATCCAAAATGAAGCAACTGGTGGCGCAGCGGTAGAGTTTACGCCTTACAGCGCCAGACACCCCTGTCCCGGGTTGATCCTGACTACGGGTGCTATCGGTACGGAATTTGTACGTACTCCCCGTGACCTGCGTGGGATTTCTCCGAGATCTTCGGTTTCCACCCACACTCCAAAGATGTACAGGTTTGTAGGTTAATTGACTTGGTATCCAGTAAATGTAAATTATCCCAGGTAAGATAGTGTTAATGTGAGGAGATTGCTGGTCGGTGCGGACTCGGTGGGTTGAAGGGCCTGTTTCTGCGCTGTATATCTGAGCTGAACTGGTTCACATTCTCTCAACTAACCAAATGTACTGTTTGTTATACAAGCAGATCTGATGTTGAAAACAACCCTTAAGATTAGGCTATTTCTAATTTTGGATACCTTTTGACAATTTACCAAAGTGTTTAGTTCTGCCGCACATTCTAATTTTCCCTGAAATTTCTTTTCTTTTGCACCAATCAAAATTCTACATCAAAAAATACAACAGATGCTGGAATTCTGACCATTTAGTTTAGTTTAGTTTAGTTTAGAGATACAGCGCAGAAGCAGGTCTCTTCCGCCCACCGAATCTGCACAGACTAGTGAGTCCCGCACTCTAACACTATCCTACACACAACTAGGGACAATCTACATTTATACCAAGCCAATTAACTAAAAACCTGTACGTCTTTGGAGTGTGGGAGGAAATTGAAGATCCTTACAAACTCCATACAGACAAACTCCATACAGACAGCACCAGGGTTGAACCTGACTCTCTGGCACTGCAAGGCAGTAGCTCTACCACTAAGCCACCATACCGCCTTTATCGAACAGATACTCTAACTCTTTTTCTGACTGACTGCTTGGTTCCATTATTTCTGTTTTTTATGAAGAACTAAGATTGCTTGTTCAACATCTAAGCATATTGTCAACTAAATTACATGCAACTCTTTGCCCATGGTGTGAGATCCTTCGGCCAACAATTTTCTAACAGGTTCATTTTGGAGCATCTCACTAAGAACCAATTGTTCTTCTGTTTAAACCAGAAACAAATTTACCCCTTAGAAGCAACTTCTAGTTGTATTGCAGATGCAAACAGAATTATACTGCTCTGTAAATTAAAATACCACCTCTACTCAGTGCACTTCATGTAAAACATTCAGGAATTGGGATGATTGGGACTTCTTCCTCCAAACATTTTTGATCATTCAGTGAAGGAACAAAATGCATGTGTAAGTAAACAACCCAGTTGCCATGAGATCTAAATGATATGGATAGTTTAACATTGACTTTTAACCCGCACACCCACGCCACCCATGCTGTATACTGTACACACTATACCTATGCACACTGCAATTCACCATCTGGTTTAATCACTCGGATTAAACTCCATCTGCTATTTCTTTCCCAGTTTTATATGAGAAAGTGAATTGAAGGACACACATTCTTCAGACATCCAGGAGTAATGACAACAGTATGAGCAGAAAAGTGGGGCTCGAGGCTGTGGGTGCACAATATCTACATAGATTTTAATAAGGCTTTTGATAAAGTTCCCCATGGTAGATTGATCCAAAAGATTAAGATGCATGGGATTGACAATGAGTTATGGATTCAGAACTGGCTTACTGACAGAGGACAGAGGGTTGTGGTGGAAGGAAAATATACTGGCTGGAGGTTTGTGACCAGTGGAGTTCAACAGGGATCTGTGCTGGGACCTCTGCTGTTTGCGATATATATAAATGACTTGGACATAAAGTAAACAAATTGATGAGTAAGTTTGCAGATGATACCAAGGTTGCTGGGGTTGCGGACTGAGGAAAGCGGCCAAATTATACAGCGGGATATGGATCAGCTACAGAAATGAATGGAAAATGACAAACGGGGTTTAACCATTTTACTTCGGAGTCACGTGAGTGACTACGTGAAGAACCCGTCCAGCACGCATGCGCGACATGAGCGTTCACGCAGATGCAACAGCGACGAACGGGAGTACGGGCGCTCCCGCTACAAGCCTGAAAGAACGGACCGTTAGGTAAGTACTTACCCACAGGTTCGATTTTACAACTTTGCTCCTCTTTGTTGCTCCAGGGGAAACTGGAGTGAGCAAAGCAAAACAGAGGGAAGCGGCCCCCGTTCAACTCCAGGGAAGGAGCGTTCCGTCAGTGGAGGGGGTGAGAGGCGGCACCTGGACCGCACACGCTGCGGTCCACAGTCAGTGTACTGAGCCGATGCCCAGTCCGCTAAGAGCTGTCTGACCAACAGCACTGGAGGGAAACTCAAAAACCGGCCGGTAACCCCTGCATACTCCAGACAAGGAGACTCGCCGCAGAAATGCCGCCCAAAAATGGCAGGCAGCCTCTAGAGCAAAGTCAGCAACCAAACCTCGGGCTGGAGACAGACACGGAAGATGGAACCGGCACTTCAAACTACCCCCCGAGAGCAAGTAAGTGTCTGTTCTCCAAGCCTAGAGTGAGGTCATGGAGTAAAAAACTCCAGCGAGACTTGCCTCGGGAGCTGGGTCAAGCTCGCCAAGGGAGCATAACACACCCGCTCCAGTGCACTAACAGCACTGGCCATCTCCCTTATCGAGGGATCGATGGCGACCAGGGCTGGGCTGGTCAAGAACAGGGGTCACTGGCTGAACAACATTGGTAGGCTTGAGGTACAGGATCAGGAAGAGCTGCTGGGTGTGGCCGCTACGTGGCTACACCACGAGCGAGATGGCCTTTTCAGTCTAAACTGACGGCCAGCTTACTACCTGTTTTTTTCCAAAAAACCTCTCCAAGACAGGTAGTCATGAGGCGTTGGATTTTATCACGCCTCCCCAAAATTGCATTTACTCAAAGTGCCTACCATTATTGGGGGTACATTGAGCAGGGCATTTCAAAACCCAAATATCTTAAATTGCATTTGATACCCCTGACGTCGGCTATCATTTTTGCATGCTCATTCCAGAGGGGCAGGGTAGTATGGCAAAACACCTGACCCTACTGTTCAACACAGTATGCTCCGCAACTTCTCGAAGGAAGTCATAAAACCTGCCCTCAACCTAATAAATTCACAGGACTGTGAGAACGCCGACCTCACAACCACAGATCCTGCTATCTGGCAAAGTTACCAAACCAAGCCTAAAAACTGGACGAAGTTTCCAAGATATTCGGCATCAAGAGGGCAGGGCCTGGAATGAGCAAACCACACAAAACTAGACAGCAGTACCTCCACGCGTCCACCAGTAGGCGTCTACTTAATGGTACTGGTGAAAGTTCGGGGTCCGCATGCCAGCCCATGTAAGCCTTTTCAGGCCAGGGTCCAGAGCGGGCCCCATGGAAAATGCGTCACCCCCAACAACACCATCCCTACAGACAAGGAACCAGAAACCGAAGAAATGAACACACCACTAAACAACAGTGAAGACAGATAAGTATGGTTCCTACCATCACATAAAAGGTGAAGTGTTTGTACTAACAGGGGGTGGGGGGGGGGGGGGGGGTCACATCTGGGTTGGAAGCATGAAGATCTATTACACTTGGTAGTTATATACCAAAAATATTCAAGGATAAAAATTGAATTAAGAAACTTGCCACCAGTTCAGCATGCACCCCAAAGGGGTCTACCCTCCCACTAAAAAAGAACATGAGGGACTAGCTAACTGGAGAAGATATACAAAGGGGTCATAAAGAAGTCTAATATGAACCTTTGGTACCAAAAAATGCAAAGATGGTGAATGTCGCACCATCATTGACTTAACCACTTGAGTATTTCACCAGGTATACACACTTTATGGAAACTTGTAACTGCTAACCGTGGATTTCCTAGGATACCTTATGGTAGACATCGACTTAAAAGATGCATACTATTCAGTACCCATTCATAAAAGATTTTCGGAGATACCACAATTTACCTGGCAGTATAAATTATTGACAATGGCTAATATGAGCCAAAATTGTTTCCAGATATTCAAACCAGCCCTGACACTATTAAGGAACATATCGTCATGGCATGTCTCTATGATATTAACGACAGACAAATCCATGGAAATAGCTAAATCAGCAGCATTAGCTACTAAAACTTATTTAGCCTGGGCTCTGTCATACAATCCAATTAAATCTACGTTGACACCATCCACAACTATTGACTATCTGGTATTCAATTAACTCTATCCACTCATCTATAACATTGCCATAAGGAGAGTCAGCGTATGGCACAACCTGTAACAATTAATGGTAACAATCAACCAACCATTCAACAAAGTGGCAAGAGTAATTGGGAATTAGTAGCAGCATTACCAGCTACTTAACTTAAACCTTTCCATTAGAGCTAAGGTGCTAGTGTTTAAACAAAATAACCCATACCCAGAACATGGTGGCAAATGGACTAATCTGGGGTCGTCATCACTATAGACACTGGGCACAAAACCTAGTTGGAAATATTGAGTACGTTCTATGGGTAAAAGCATATTGTTCAGTAGTGCACCATTTTGCATGTTCATTTATAAATTAACAACATCACAGTGGTGGCATATACCAAACCACTTGGGCGGAATAAAATCGATATCATGTGACAATTTATTTAACAATTGGTAACCGTATGTGGTCAAACATATTTGACCATCAGCAACTTACCTACCAGGTGAGCTAAATACTGTAAACAGACATATTAAACCAAAGTATTTGCTGAAAATACAAAGCAATATGGAACACCAGATATCGATTTCCTTGTATTCCAATTGAATCACCACGTACCAATGTATGTCGCATGAAACCAGACTTTAAGGCAGCGGCAATGGATACATTCCCGCTGAACTGGGGGGGGGGGGAATCTAATCTCTATGTTCTCCCCTTTTCTATCTCATCAGTCAGGTACTACGGCCTCATTAGTCGGGTACTAGTACCCGACTAAACCCACAGTCATGGTTCCCAGTGGTCCTCGACATGGTCATTAAAACCCTAATGATTTTCCCAGTAGCCCAGACTTATCAACTCACCCAGTTTCAGGCATAAGCCACCCATGCCACGATAAATTAAACTACTGGGTTGCAGATTTGAAAAGACCACTGCTGGGCCTGGGTTGCAGAATTGGGAAGACCACTGCTGGGCCTGGATTGTCAGACAGCACTATCGACACAATGACAGCATCCCATCGCATATCCACAAGGGAACATACTTGGTGAACATCAAGAAGTGGGAATATATTGTTCAAATACAGGAACTACATATTCAACTACAACAAAACCTGTACTGGAGTTCCTGGCAGGTCTTCACCACAATGAAGGACTCAGCTACAGCGCCATTAATACAGCCAGAAGTGCTCTGTCAGCCTACTTAACTCAGGCACCAGGACAACAGGCCATAGGGTACCACCCACTGGTGATCAAATTCAGGAGAGGCATATTCAACTCTAATCCCCAGACCTAGGTACACCCAAATCTAGGATGTCAGTGTGGTTCTGACGTACCTTAGGGGATGGTCACCAGCCAGGTCCCTCACCCTGGAACAGCCTACCCTGAAGACGGTCATGCTAATGGCCTTGTCTCAGCACAAAGAGTCCAGTTCCTCCATCTACTACGATTGGACAATATGGTTATAACACCAGACCGTGTCACATTTACCATTCAGGGGCTGGTCAAACAGAGCAGACCAGGAACATCAGGTCCAGTCATGGAATTCCGGGGATACCCACCTGAACCACGGTTATGTGTCATGACCCACTTATTAAATTACATCGACACAATAAGAAATCCCCGAGGGAGAGAAAAAGCCTTATGGGTCAGCCACAAGAAACCTAATGGTCGGGTGACGAGCCAAACTATCCCAAGTGGCTCAAGCAGGTACTGGGAGTTGCTGGAGTAAATACTAATGTGTATAAATCTTACTCCACCAGGGCAGCATCCACATCGGTGAATAAGAGGATGGACGTGCCTATGGATCACATCCTGGCTACAGCGGGGTGGTCTAGGGTCTACGTTCCAAACTTTTATAACAAGCCGCTGGCAGAACCTGTATCGTTTGCAGAAAAAGTATTAGAATCTGCAAATGTATAATTTAAGCCCGGGGGAGCATTTTGGTCTTGTTATTGTTAATAACACCATTATTGTTTTACAAACAGATTCATGGTTGATTATGATAACATACTTCCTCCCTCAAATGACTTTGGCAGCGAGTGAAGTATGAACTGTTACACGGTTTGAAATCACAGAGCTTTAAAATCTTCACGTAGTCACTCACGTGACTCCGAAGTAAAATAGTAAGATTAAACGAGAATTTACCAGTTTGAAGTTTGATCTGTATTTTATGAGGAGTTACGATGAGGGATTACGTGCCCTCCGCTCCCACCCTCAATTATAGAGATCAACTGATATTTTTAGTTCTCCTTTTCTTTACTATGTTTATTTCAATTATTGTGTTTCCTGCGATTCCACACCGCTGCTTTGAAGTATGTCGCGCATGCGTGCTGGACGGGTTCTTCATGAAAAAAGTTACCAAATCATATTAAAAAAAATATTTACTCCAATTATAATATCAAAGACATTTAAAACCTATACGTGATTTATAAAGTTCCCACCTGAAAAAAAGTCCACCTGTGGACATTCAAGAGGTGGGGTGTCCAAACATCAAGGCCGTTGACCCAAATACAGAAGACCATTCAGGTCTTGCCACTGGATTCGAGGATGTAAGGGCCATTTTGCCCAGGTAAATAAAGAAACCTAGAAACATAGAAAATAGGTGCAGGAGGAGGCCATTCAGCCCTTCGAGCCAGCACCGCCATTCATTGTGATCGTGGCTGATCGTCCCCAATCAATAACCTGTGCCTGCCTTCTCCCCATATCCTTTGATTCCACTAGCCTCTAGAGCTCTATCTAACTCTCTCTTAAATCCATCCAGTGATATTGCCTCCACTGCTCTCTGTGGCAGGGAATTCCACAAATTCACAACTCTCTGGGTGAAAAAGTTTTTTCTCACCTCAGTCTTAAATGGCCTCCCCTTTTTTCTAAGACTGTGGCCACTGGTTCTGGACTCACCCAACATTTGGAACATTTTTCCTGCATCTAGCTTGTCCAGTCCTTTTATAATTTTATATGTTTCTATAAGATCTCCCCTCATCCTTCTAAATTCCAGTGAATACAAACCTAGTCTTTTCAATCTTTCCTCATATGACAGTCCCGCCATATAATGTGTGGAAGCTGTGGCTTGTGATTGTGGACAGTCGTTTCCTAATGGTCCAGCCAATCCCCTATGATCCATTCCAAAGATGTGTGTTTTGTAAGTTAATTCACCTCTATAAATTGCCCCAGGGTGTAGCGAGTAGATATGAATTTGGGATAACATAGAGCTTGTGTGAAGGAGTGATCGATGGTTGGCATGATCTCAGTGGGCCGAAGGGCCTGTTTCCATGCTGTATCTTGCAATTAATTCAATCAGTGTGATCATAATCTAAATCTTAATCGGAAAAATTGCAAATGCTGGAAATCTGATATTAAAACCAAAAGATGCTGAAAATGCTTTGTATATCGGACAGCATTTGTGGAAAAAAATAATGTTTCAGATCTGACACCCTTTGTCAGAACTGGGTAAGAGAGAAAACAAGTTAGATTTCAGTGGTGGAAAAGCTGGGGAGAAGAGGCTATACAAAGGGAACATCTCATATAAGGTGAGGCCACAATGGGTTAGTGTAACAGTTAAAACACATAATGCTTCTTTGTTGTGTTCTATGTTGCTATTTGCAGGCCCAGCATGGCAGGCTATACCAGTGGAACAAATGAGTCAAAACTACATATGGATTCCTAGCATCAATGCAAGTTCTCACATACACAGAATGAGTGATTTACCCATAATAGGAAAATTAGCGATTGAATCTGACTGGGCGGGACATTGCCACTGCGGTAGAGTTGCTGCCTTACAGCGCCAGAGACGTAGGTTCGATCCTGACTATGGGTGCTGTCTCTACAGAGATTGCACGTTCTCCCTGTGACCCTATGGGTTTTATCCGGGTGTTGTGGTTTCATCCACACTCTAAAGACGTACAGGTTTGTAGGTTAATTGGCTTTGGTAAAAATTGTAAATTGTCCCTAGTATGGCGGATAGTGCTAGTGTGATCGCTGATCAACTCCGAGTCCGTGGGCCAAAGTACCTGTTTCCTCAATGTATCTCTGAAGTGAAACGTGACTGCAGCATGTTCAGATGGAAGATAAAAAGTTCTTCCACAATCTGCAGTTGCCTTCAGGCTGATCTAATAAGTTATTCCATTGACAAGGAAGAGGTTCATCATCACCTGCTCTTTGTTAATTCAAAATAAACAATAACTACTGACTTTCCACATCTTAGGAAAGAATATAAAATAATTGCAAGGCTTAATATATAATCATTAAGTAGACCAGTTCACACCACTCTCCAAGAATTCATACAATACGTCATGTAATGTTCTGGAATCCAAAACCTTTGTCTCTTTTGTCAGAAATTCATCACTTTGATGGCAATAAAGGTTTTGTAAATCTGCCACCAAAAATTCATTAACTTCAACGGAATTAACTTGGAAAGCAAGAGTACAATGTGCTGACTGTCTTAAATAATACATTTAGTGCCACTGCCTGCTAGATAAACTCTGAATGGAAAAAAAAAATTAGTTTCAGTTCACCTCCTGCCATCCTGCCTTATGCATTAGTAAATAAAGTTGACAAGTAACCATGCACATTTCAAGCTTTCCTTGTCTGTGGGCTTGGAAAGGATGTTTGCACACACTTACCTGTGTATTCAGATATTGGAGGTGCCTCAATATCCGCCCCAATACAAACAGACATTTTATGACTTTTGTCACATTATTGCAATTGTTCATGCAGTCACCATGGAGTCTGTTGGTTTGCCGGATATGAGCAGTCTCTCGAGCTACTTGAGCAACAAGGTACCAGGGAGAGATAGGAAACCTTAGCAAACATAGCCCAAAGAATAACCTGGGAGGCAAAAGAAGATGGAAATTTGGTCATGATTACTATGCAACCTGAAAACAGTCAATCTAAAAACAAATGGGAAGTCTCAGAGACTTGACAATGTAATATTATTTCAAAAGGATTATAATAATTAAAATTTAAAATGTTAGTCCTTTCTTATGTTTTATTGGAGGTGTTTAACATTCCTGCCAATTTGTTAATGTGAATGTTACGTTTTAATAATCAGAAGCTGAAATAAATTCTTGTTTGAAGACGCTCTGTGTTTATTTCTGTTTAAGGTGGGTTTCTTTTGCCTTCAATTCAATTCTTTAATTACTGTTACTGGTTTCATATTTGTGAAATCAGGAGGCTTAATCCTCTGCTAAAATGTTAGCCAATATTACATGACATTATCTTATACTGGGTTATATGAAAATAACAATTTTAAAGTAACATTCTTTAATATTAACCTGATTTTAATCATGGAAACTAGTTAGGTTTAAAAGTCACCAGGCACAGATAATGTTATCTCTGGATGCATTGTCCACAGACTACTATGAAAACTTGATCTGTAAATGCACATTTACATTTATCTGCTTCTGAATATATTAAAATATACTTTTATTACACTTTTTATATGTGTGTGAATATGGCAATTGTATTATTTAAATTAGCTCAAATCAGGGATAAAATAAACAGTTGCTGCACCTTTGCAGTGTATTTGTGTAAGCAACTATTTTGTACATGCACGGGCATGGTTTCTATATATGGTTATGAAGATATTTAAAATTTTAAATGTTAGTCCTTTCTTATGTTTTATTGGAGGTGTTTAACATTCCTGTCAATCAGTGTTGATTAACCGTCACGGATGCGGAATGTCACAGCACATAAACATCTTCTCCATATAAGCATTCAAAATTCCATAAAGTCTCTCTCCTTTTACATTACAAATGAGAGGAATAAAATATCTGTCCTCCTTCAATTTTAATTTAGGCAGAGTTCATGCCATTTACACTCTTGATTTGGAACCGCCAGAAAAAAAGCTTAAATTGTCACAAATACTTAAAAGCACCAGATTGGGAATAATAGGCTTATCCTGTTACACAGGGCTGCGTGGGTCAGTAGAGCTAATTCTCATCTACTGGAAGAGGAGGGTATCCATGGTCAGTTAGTAGAGTAGTCTGAGGATACCTCTCCAATTTATTAGGGTGATTAAAACTAGTCCAGAAGACTGCAGCGACATGATGTAAACTATGTCCAGCTAGGGATTTGTCCAGATCTCTATTGAAACAACGCAATGAATTAATCTCTGCAATGTTCCACTGATCCACTGTTCCTTGGGAAAAGAAGAGTCGAGTATCCATTCAAGAGTGTTTTATTTGCAACAGCATAACAAATATGCAATCCGAATAAACCTGGTACACAATATACACAAATATATATTTTATTGCTTATTTTTTATATATTAATGTACATATATAAAACAAATAATAATATATATACGATATATATAATTATGTACTAAACTAAGTGGGACCTGTTGGACATTGTGGGCCAAATGGATTCTTGGGGTGACAGCTCAGTCACTCAAGCCTGATGTGCTGGTAGCTCACTCACGGCTGGTGGGCGAGCAGTTGACCTCACGGCTATTCCTTGAAATTCCATTTCAAGCAGGGTGCAAGGCCACCAAATTCAAGTGCAGTTTCTTACCACTTCAAGCAGGGTGCAAGGCCATCAAATTCAATTGCAGTTTCCTACCACTTCAAGCAGGGTGCAAGGCCACCAAATTCAGGTGCAGTTTCCTACCACTTCAAGCAGGGTGCAAGGCCACCAAATTCAAGTGCAGTTTCCTACCACTTCAAGCAGGTTGCAAGGCCACCAAATTCAAGTGCAGTTTCCGACCACTTCAAGCAGGGTGCAAGGCCACCGAATACAAGTGCAGTTTCATACCACTTCACGCAGGGTGCAGGGCCATCAAACTCAAGTGCTGTTTCCTACCACTTCAAGCTGGGTGCAGGACCACCAAACTCAAGTGCAGTTTCCTACCACTTCTGGGTTTTATAGTCCCTCCCCCCTCCCACCAGCAGGGGCAGCAGAGAGAATGTCAACATTTTATAAACATTAATAACCCTTTTATTTTTAATTGATGGGAAAAATCCTCTTGTTCTGTGCAGCGGAGGGGGACTGAGTAAGATGGCCAAAAATCACAGCCATAAGTGGCAGCGTTTTAAAGAAAAATCATGAAACAGAAAACAGGAAGTGGTCAAGATCTTACTTTTAGTAATATAGATAGTTTTGCTCTCTCTCTCTCTCTCTATCTATCTATCTCTCTCTCTCTCTCTCTCTCTCTCTCTCTCTCTCTCTATCTCTCTCTCTCTCTCTCTCTCTCTCTCTCTCTCTCTCTCTCTCTCTCTCTCTCTATATATATATATATATATATATATATATATATATATTATTTGATATATATCATATCATATAATATATAATATAATATCACACACACACACATATATATATATATATATATATATATATATATATATATATATATATATATATATATATATATATATATATATATATATATATATATGTGTGTGTGTGTGTGTGATATTATATTATATGATATAATATATATATCAAATCTAAATCATATATATAATAACATATATCATAACATATCTCTATATTTATAAAACTCTGATGTTGGATGTGTATTTATTTGTGTGATGCTCGTGTGCGATTCACATCTCCACGAAAACACTACGCGCTAACGGAGAAATTTTTACATATTCTGATACAAATTTACACTGTGAAGTCAAAAATCGACATCTGAAAATGTCATGCATTATTTCTCGAGTTATTTATGCCAATGTTCAAATATTTCAAATAACTAAGGAAATAAATGAGCTGATGACGTCACGATGGGTCTGCTCGTGCGGACTGTGCACACTGTTTTCCACGCGCAGCCTGCAGGACACTGTTTTCCACGCGTTGCGAGTTACGTCATTCCTCCCCCCAACTTGCAGCCATTTGGTCGCTGCTCAACATGGGCCCAGCAGCCCGCTTGCCATGGGCCCCGGAGCCTGCTCGCTCGCAGCCCACTCACATCTCACTCGCCCGGATCCCCTCCTCCTCTCCCCCCTCCTCCTCTCCCCCCTCCTCCTCACCACCCCTCCTCCTCACCCCCCTCTCCCCCTTCCCTCTCCTCCCTCCCCTCTCCCCCCTCTTCACTACCCCCTCCTCTCCCCCCTCCTCTCTCCCCCTCCTCTCTCCTCCCTCATCTCTCCCCTCTACTCTCTCTCACCCACCTCCCCCCTCCCTCCTCCCCTCTCCCCCTCTCTCCCTCCTCTCACTCCCCCTCCCTCTTCCCCCCACTCTCCTCTCTCCCCTCCCCCTCCCTCCCCCTACCTTTCCCCCCCTCTCCCCCTCCCCCCCCTCTCCTCCCTCCCCCTCTCTCCTGCCTCCTCTCTCTGCCCTTCCCCTTCTCTCCAACTCCTCTTTCTGCCCCCTCTCCCCCTCCACCCTCTGCCCCCCTCAACACCCCTTCACCTTCCCCCTCTCCCCTCCCCCTCCCCCTCCCCCTCCACCTCCCTCCCCCTACCTTTCCCCCCTCTCCCCACACTCCCCCCCCACTCCCCCCACCCCCTCTGTGTGTGTGTGGGGGTGGTTAATGTGTGTGTGACACCACAGGCCACCCCCGCCCCCCCCCCCCCCCCCCCCCGCAACTGCGTGTTGAGGGGACGGGACCCAATGGGTATCACCTGGTCTCGTAACTATTAAAACTCTGATCTTGGATGTGTGTGTGTGTATAATAACATCTTATCAAGAAAACGACGTGCTAATGGTAACATTTTTACATATTCCGGTTGAGATTTTTTCCGTGCAGTCCAAAGTTGCCTTATCTGAAAAAAACATACTTTATTTCTCGAGTTATTAATGAAAATGTTTTAAAATACTTTGAATTTAAAATCGTTTTTACTTTAAAATCATTCCTCACAGCTTCCAACACACTTTGATACGAAGTTGCAAGACAGGAACAATGGCAGCAACACTCTGAACTTTTCAGCTCAATGGCATCTCACAGCAAGTGCACCTGACATTTGCAACAAAATGTTGCCATCATAGCTCCAGGCAGGACAGGAGGGGGAGGGTCAATTGGTATTGCAATTGGGGATTGATATATTTTTTTCAACTCCAGTGCTGGGGGAGGCTCATGAGCTATGATCTTTGCTGATGAGTGCTTGAATCTTACCTTCAGCAAATGGTTGAGTTGGAACACCATGCTTCCCGTGGGGGCTACGGGTAGGGGACGGGTGTGTTGGGGGAGCAGACCAAACGGGTCTGCACTTGGCCTAGTAACTATTAAAAGTCTGATCTTTTATGTGGATGTGTGTGCGTGTGTGCGTGTGTGCGTGTGTGATCACATTTTTGCAAAAAAATCTACGTGGTGACGATAAAATATTTACATATTCCGTTAGACATTGTTCCTGTCGATTCCAAAATCGCCTTATCTGAAAATGTCATGCTTTATTTCTTGAGTTATTACTGCAAATGTTCAAAAATATGACAAAACGTTGAATTTTAAAATGACTGCCTTTCGCTGATGATGTCACAATGGGACTGCGTGCCATCTTCCTTGCGCAATGAGTGATGTCACCCCCCAAACCCTCCCTTATCCCCCCCTGTTATTCAAAAAACGCAGCCAGAGATGACCGCAGTCGGGCCGTTGACCGAAGACAAAAGACTATAGCTGAAGATTGTGGCGGCCCAAATCGCGGTCCTTTGCTCGATGCTCGCCCGCACGCTCGCTCGCCTGCCTGCCCACTTGTTTGCACCCTCGCCGCCTCACAGCCTCGCCCCCTCGCCCCCTCGCGCCTTGCTGCCTAGTCCTTGTGTAGGTGCATAGTGGGCAGGTTGCTGTCTCTCTCCCTCTCCCTCTCCCTCTCCCTCTCCCTCTCCCTCTCCCTCTCCCTCTCCCTCTCCCTCTCCCTCTCCCTCTCCCTCTCCCTCTCCCTCTCCCTCTCCCTCTCCCTCTCCCTCTCCCTCTCCCTCTCCCTCTCCCTCTCCCTCTCCCTCTCCCTCTCCCTCTCTCCCTCTCCCTCTCCCTCCCTCTCCCTCCCTCCCCCCCGGTTATTCCAAAGACACAGAAAGAAGGAGCAAGTCGGACCCTGTACTACAGCGGTCAAGCTCTCTGGTCTGGTCCTCGGTTCAGGTCCAGTCCTCGGCTCGGGTCTGGTCCTCGGGTCCGGTCTTCGGGTCCGGTCCTCGATCGGGTCCTCGGGTCCACCCTCCCTGCCCCTCCCCCCTCTCTCTCTGCCCCCCTCCCTCTCTAGGGAAGTCAAGTCAAGTCAAGTTTATTCGTCACATACACATACAAAATGTGCAGTGAAATGAAAAGTGGCAATGCTCGCGGACTTTGTGCAAAAACACAAACAAACAAACAACCAAACAAACTACAAACAGAATCGCATATTCTTTTACATATTGAATATTGTGGGCGGAAGGAAAAAGGTTCAGTAAAGTTAGTCCCTGGTGAGATAGGAGTTTACAGTCCAAATGGCCTCTGGGAAGAAACTCCTTCTCAACCTCTCCGTTCTCACAGCATGGCAACGGAGGCGTTTGCCTGACCGTAGCAGCTGGGACAGTCCATTGCAGGGGTGGAAGGGGTCTCCCATGATTTCTTTCGCTCTGGAGTTGCACCTCCTGATGTATAGTTCCTGCAGGGGGGCGAGTGAAGTTCCCATAGTGCGTTCGGCCGAACGCACTACTCTCTGCAGAGCCTTCTTGTCCCGGGCAGAGCAATTCCCAAACCAGATGGTAATATTTCCAGACAAGATGCTTTCCACAGCCGCTGCATAGAAGCACTGGAGGATCCTCGGAGACACTCTGAATTTCCTCAATTGCCTGAGGTGGTAAAGGCGCTGCCTTGCCTTAGTCACGAGTGCTGCGGCGTGTGATTGGTGAGTATTGGGACTTATGGGTGAGTGGTGGGGTGGTGCCCCCTCCCTCTCTGCCCTCTCTCTGCCCTCTCTCTACCCTCTCTCTGCCCTCTTTCTGCCCTCTGTCTCTGCCCTCTGTCTCTGCCCTCTGTCTGTGCCCTCTGTATCTGCCCTCTCTCTGCCCTCTCTCTGCCCTCTCTCTGCCATCTTTCTGCCCTCTGTCTCTGCCCTCTGTCTCTCCCTCTGTCTCTGCCTCTGTCGATGCTCTCTCTCTGCCTCTGCCTCCTGCCCTCTGCCCGCTCTGTCTCAGCCCTCTGCCCTCTCTGTCTCTCCCCTCTCTGTCCCCCTCTGCCCTCTCTGTCTCTGCCCTCTGCCATCTCTGCCCTCTGCCCTCTCTGTCTCTTCCCTCTCTACGCCCCTCCCTCTCCCTCTCCCTCTCTAGCCATGCCTGCGAGTTGGGGGCTATGCGTGAGTGGATAGGGCGGGGATGGGGTAATAGGAGCGAATTAATAATAGTAATATAATATCAAGTGGGCTGGTTAGTTTGTGTGTGGGGGGTGGTCAGTGTGCCTGTGAGATGGAAAGGGGGATTATCTTTAGTGAGATTGCAAAATTAAGGTAGGTTTTAGAGCAATTATATTTTCTCCTCCATATGAATAATATCAAACAATTGGATCTGCTTTATTTTCCTTGATAACAATACTGAAAAATATCTACTCCACAGTTTGCGACTTTCATTTTGCATCATATTTTTAATGCGCACACACTAACACAGTCGAACAGTAACAGGCAATCAAATCAACACACAAAACATTTTCTAAAAAAAGGTTTTATTTACTGCAAAACTTACAGTATTTTATTTGTAGTGTTTGCATGCTCCTTTATAACATTTTGCATAACATTTTACAATACAACTTGATTATTAAAACAAGGACAGCTTCAATTCTTGATTTAAAAAAAAGTATACAACAATGACTCCAATCATCCCATTCCAATCACTCATTACTCTTAACTCAACCAAAATGATTTCTCAAATAAATTTGGTGCAGAAATGCTCCAAAATAAGGCTCAGAATGCACCAGAGAGCATCTAAAACCCCAGAGCTTCCAAGGCCCGCTTAAGGGCCCTGGACAGCGGCCACAAGGGTCTTTGAACTTCACGCTTGTGATATGCGCTGCGTGCACTTATTTCACATAAATATTTTGTAATCCTGCCATGCCACTCCCCTTTTTGAAAAGCTTTGTACGGGCCTGATGTATAATATTTTTGACACTGTCATTGGCCTTTCTTACATATGCTGGCACAACGCTCTGTAGTCTCTAAACAACACCAGTAATTTTCCTTGCCCTCCATTTCAGAATAATAGTGTTTTAATTGATAACTCGACACTCGCACTGGCAATAAATAAAAAGCACAGCTTTCCAGCACTTATCTCATTGGCCACGCTCGGCTGCACATCGGTGTCAATCTGGTGGACTCTTCCATCTTCCTCTCGTCGTGGGGGTGGGGGATTGGGAGGGGCCTCACAAGTGGAATAGCCTAGGGCCTCTCTTCATCTAAATCCGCCCCTGATTGTGGGGCAGGTTTGAGGGGCTATAATATCGTACTCCTGCTTCTATTTATGGAAACAAAGAACAGCAGATGCTGCAGGACAAAAGGACATAAAGTACCAGGGTAACTCAGCAGATCAGGCAGCATCTCTGGAGAACATGGATAGGTTATGTTTTGAATCAAGACCCTTCTCCAGATTGAAGAAGGGTCTTGATCTAAAATGTCACCTACTCATGTTCTCCAGAGATGCTGCCTGACTTGTTGAGTTACTCCAGCATTTTGTGCTGTTTGCTAATATATTTTCATGGGTTCTTGAGTTCTTGGCAGGATTGAGGAGGAGGCGGCAATCTAAGAAGAAATAACCGCATATTCTGGAACTGTATGTGGTGGTCAGTGGTTTAATATAAATAGAGAATAACAGCAACTAACAAGTGGTCTCTTTTAGCTGTAGCCTTAATGATTTCAATTATTTCAATGGGTTTACATATTCATTTTAAACATTAGACTAAGATTTATTTTGGACTCAGAGCCACCATTAAATGGTTGCAAATTATTTTTTGATCATTCAACAAACCTAATGGATAAAAAATTGTTTAATGCAAAAGGAATAAATGAAAAAAATAGACACAAAATGCTGGAGTAACACAGCAGGACAGGCAACATCTTTGGAGGGAAGGAATGGGTTAAGTTTCAGGTCAAGACCCTTCTTCGGACTCAGTTTCTGGAGATGCTGCCTATCCCGCTGTGTTGCTCCAGCATTTTGTGTCTATCTTCAGTGTAAACCAACATCTGCAGTTCCTTCCTACACAAATGAAAATAATATATACCTCTAAATTTCTGTTGCTCAGAGTACCCTGATTACAAACAGAATACAGTCTTAACTATTAAGAAAAGGGAGGTCAGATAAAAGTGGTGCACAACTGACTCTAGATATGAACTTTGAAAGAGTTTTTTTATGCATGTGGGTCTGACCCAAAATAATTTGAATTGCTCATGTATTGAGAGCCTTTTTGTACCAATCAGTTTGGATGTCAAAGGAAATATTTTAAATACTAGACATTTCAAAACCATTAACTTAACAACCATAGCTATAATTCAACAATTTGGTGAGACCAGGAAGCAAATTTGCAAACGATAATTTTCTGGTAAATAGAGTCATTGTCTGTAACAACAGAGGTGCCAAATCAGAGTAAAGAGTAAGCAGGATATTTACTTATTGGGATCTAAAGAAAATTGAGAGATACAAACTGATATTTTAGGTTCCCTGAGATATGGTATAATGTAGGGAAAACAAGCAAACAGCCGGTCAGTCAATTCATGGTTTCATACCAAGTTTTAATAACATATAATGCTGCAATTTATGATAATTAAACACAGCAAATTGAACCAGCATTAGAAATAGATTGTTAACAATATTAATTTTTGTTCTGGCTGTTGTTTCTGAGCTTTTATGCTCCTTTTTAGTATTTTCATTGAAAAAGACTATAGGACAACATGCTGCCTGTCCCGCTGTGGAAAAAATAATTTAGAGGGAAATTAATGGAAAATGAAAAGCGGAGACTTCGCAGATTTGCTTCGAGATTTATTGCATGATATCATGGAGAGGTAGCTGTAGTAAACTGCTCACCAGTTCTCTGACTTCACAGCAGAATTAGCTGACAGTTATACTGTGCAGTAAACAAGTTTTGTTTACTTTATTAGATACCACTCCACGAAAATATTCTATCAATTACATGGGCACCAATTCTTTCATTAGTCATAACATACTTTTTGCTTATGTTAATCTTATTCAACAGCAGATGATTAATACAAGTCAAACACAATACAAGGGCATCTTGACATATACCTCCGAGCCAAACATAAGTCTCCCATTTACTGCGACGTGTCTACGTTACTAGCGGTAGGGGGCGCGGGTAATCTACTGTAACTTCTCACGGAAAGTTAAAACATGCTTCGTTATCTACACTACTATTTCATGTTTACATTTTCCATCCTCCCACACATTCCCAGACAATAGGTAATACATCTAATCTTACTTTGCTGATTCCCACAACCTCGTCTGCACCTGGTCATGCGAGAGCTGCCAATTGTCACATCCAAAACACCCTTTCGTTACCTTGTTCAATTCCAATGAAAATTAAATAAGGAAGGATATTAATTTTTCTTCCACATCCACTGAGTTACTCCAGCGTTTTGTGTCTATCTTTGGTGTAAACCAGCATCTGCAGTTCCTTTATACGCAGAGACAACCCAAAATGGTTCTGAAAAGAGAGAATGCTGGAAACACTTGGCATGTCAGGCAGCCTCTGTGGAAGGAGAAAGAAGGTTAATTTTCAGGACTGAGACCCTGCATCAGAACTGGGGAAAATCAAACAAAGAAGCAATTGAGTAGGCTTGGGTAGGACGCAGAGAATGTCGTGAACATGGTGAGACCAGATGAGTTGGTGTGGCAGTAATTTGTCTCTGTTTTGCGTTGCTAACAGCAGGGCTGTGGGACATGCCCAGCAGGTGAAACTGTGCCGATGGAGGGAGTAAAACTGAACAAACATCAGAGTGTTTTTTAGTAAGCAGTGGGACAGTGGGACAGAGGGAGGGAGGGAGGGAGGGAGGGAGGGAGGGAGGGAGGGAGGGAGGCGGTGATAAAAAGATCAGGAAGGAGCTGATCAACAGGAAACAATGGTCTGTAGAGTGCTCCGGCTCCTTTTAGCTGCCATGCGTATCAAGCCCACTTACATTTTCTCCTGCAACCCACCTTCACATAAAGTAATTTGCAGCAGCTATCAGCACATCTTTAGGCCATGGGAGGAATTTACAGCAGAAACCCACACAGTTGCTGGGAGAGAACAAACTCCACACAATCTCTTTGACCAGGATCAAACCCAGCTCACTGGAGATATGTGGCAACAGTAGTAACTGCTGCTGCATTGTATTGCCCAAGACATGTTGCATTGCCTTTCTTTCTACTCACCACCTCCACAAACCTTCTCTTCATCTAATTTTCCTAATGAAAGAAAATGTTACAATACTAACCTAGAGGCAGCACAATGACACAACAGCGGCATGGTGGCGCAGCAGCAGAGTTGCTGCCTTACAGCACTTACAGCACCAGAGACCCGGGTTCAATCCTGACTACAGGTGCTGTCTGTTCAGAGTTTGTACATTCTCCCCTTGATCTGCGTGCGTTTTCTCCGAGATCTTCGGTTTCGGATCACACTCTAAAGACGTACAGGTTTGTAGGTTAATTGTCTTGGTATAAATGTAAATTGTCCCTATTGTGTGCAGGATAGTGTTAGTGTGTGGGGATCGCTGGTCGGTGCGAACTCAGTGGGCCGCAGGGCCTATTTCCGTGCTGTATCTCTAAACTAAACTAAAACTAAACTAGTAGAGTCCTGTTTCACAGCACCAGATACCCAGGTTCAATCCTGACCTCTGGTGCTCTCGGCGTGGAGTTTGCAGGTTCTCCCTGGAACTGTGTGGATTTATCCCAGATTCCCTAATTTCCTCCAGGTTCTCAAAGCAGTACAAATTGGTAGATTAATTATCCATTGTAAGTTGCCCCTAATAGTTAGATGTGTGATAGACAGTTGAAAGATTAGTGTACATGGGAGATTGCTGGCCGACCAGGACTCAATGGGCCAAAGAGCATGTGACCATCCTGTCTCTCTCACTATGACTCCATGACAGTGAGAAATTTATTTTCTCTGGCTCCACATTTTCTCACAATTGTGAAGGGCTGGAAACATTAGTTCAGTAATGAATAAAGCAAATTTGGATTTCCTTCCTTCTCTCACTTCTCTGTCTCTGCCTTTTTCTGAGCAAATGATAAATACAATTGGTCCCTTGCTGTAAGTACCATATGCACAACATAGTAATTTCAACACTTTGCAATCCACTTTCTGAAATTGAAGTCAACAGAAACAAATTTTCAAAACCAAAAGTTCAACCTTCATACATTTCTACAATGTGCATTCAATGGAAGATGAAATTCTACCCCAGAAATCTATATCAAGGCAAAATGTGCAGCATTTTTATTCAGTCATTGACCAGTCTGGTGAAGCAAAAAAAACTGTTCCACATTTCATTTCCCACGGTTAAATAAACTTATTCTGCACCATTTTCATATTTAAAATTGCAACCACCTCATATGAAACTGTGCCAAATATTTACATAGAAACATAGAAAATAGGTGCAGGAGTAGGCCATTCGGCCCTTCGAGCCTGCACCGCCATTCAATATGATCATGGCTGATCATCCAACTCAGTATCCTGTACCTGCTTTCTCTCCATACCCCCGATCCCTTTAGCAACAAGGGTCACATCTAACTCCCTCTTAAATATAGCCAATGAACTGGCCTCAACTACATTCTGTGGCAGATAATTCCAGAGATTCACCACTCTCTGTGTAAAAAATGTTTTTCTCATCTCAGTCCTAAAAGATTTCGCCTTTATCCTTAAACTGTGACCCCTTGTTCTGGACTTCCACAACATCGGGAACAATCTTCCTGCATCTAGCCTGTCCAACCCCTTAAGAATTTTGTAAGTTTCTATAAGATCCCACCTCAATCTCCTAAATTCTAGCGAGTACAAGCCGAGTCCATCCAGTCTTTCTTCATATGAAAGTCCTGACTTTCTAAAATAATATAGACTTGTCCTAAAGCATAAATGATATAGTCTGTGAATTCATCTTGACAATTTTTATTTGTGCAAGACTAGATAACACATAGATGGAGCCTATACTGTTATCTCTCAAAATGGCTTTGCACATTCTGTTAACCAAATAACACTACTTTACCATATTTTAAAAGTTAGTCTGATCATTTAATGGAGGGAAGAAAATTAAACAGAAAATATACAGGATTTGATGTATACCTTATGGAAAGGGACCATCAATAATTTTCCAGTAGTGGAAGGCTGCCCTGGTTTCTGTGATCTAAATACATGTTCCAATGACTGCATTATACTCTTGAAATTGAAATTTAGTTCACATGATCTAATCGAGACAAATTGAAAAAAGTTTTACTACTTCAGATGTTTTGCAAATTTAACCGAGATTTTCAGATCTTGGAATTCATGTTTTTTCCCTCTAATTTTTGTTTTCAAATTATCAGGAGAATAATGTAAAAGTTAATTGCTTCTTAGACAGTACTTCCTAAGCCCTTGACCTTAATACCCACCTGAATAAGAAAAGGCAGAAGACACAAGGAGTCACAATCACCCATATATTCCACTTCCGGTACAGTTCTAACATGGGAATAAATTGTGTTCCCTTTCCAACAGAACTGGATGAGTACCTTTAATAGAATTGGTTTAAGAAGTGCCTAAACACCACATTCCAAAGGTCAGATGATGATAGGCAATAAATGCCTTGCCAATAATCCACTGATAACATAAATGAATAAACAAAATACTTGCAACAGCTTTAAGCAAGTGGTAAGTGAAAGCTAATGAATGTTAAGTCTCAAGTCTTCTTTCATGACTAATGTTTTTCAATTGAATAAAGTTGAGATTTGCACTGACATAAATCATTGGGTATTATTCTCATTTAATTTTCTGTTGAAACTTAAGCAAGATAACAAACAATGTGTATGGGGCATTTGTTCAGGCATTATACCGATAAAGTTTTTAGACAAAATTAGAATCATTTAGGATTTCAGGTCTGTCATACTGCCTGTAGCTTAGGATCAACTCCTCTATATATCCACTGGCATGCAGGTCACGGTATCTTCCAAAGTATTACGATTAAAAGTGAACGCTAGAAGGGTGAATGGATTAAATATGTGCCAAGCACTTGAGTAAAATTAAATTAATATGTTCTTCTGGAAGTCTCTTTGAAGGAAATTCTGATCTTTGAAAATTACTCTGCAAAAATGCTACTGAATAATTTGGATGAAAAAATTGGAATGTTATGATTTTAACATAGAAGTTGCATGGTTAATCAAAAAATAATTTAGAAGTAGTTTCTGCTAATCGTGGTGCATATTTTTCTTTGTGGTAGATTACAGTAGCACTTCTAAATGGTCCTGGGAGATTTTTTTGAATGAAACCCTTGCCTCTGTTTCTATCAGCCTCTTCGGATACTGTCTTAGTTGAGTGATACTTTTTGCATACTTGGGCACCAATTTAAGTAATGAGACAACTTCCCCTTTATCACAAAAGTTCCAGGAACCTCTTCTGCAATGCTGCCCATTATTTTGTTCATGACTCAGACTAACTGCTGTTGAAATTATCAGCCATGCCTTTGTCACCTGCAGACTAGAAGACTGCAGTAATTTGATCTACTCAGTTTACATGAGAAACGTATGTGCTTGAAGTTAGTCTCAGGATGGTTGGTAAATAGTAGGGTGAAGTGGAGCAAGGAAAAGGCTGTAGGTTGGATTAAATAATTTGGGGAAAATAGGATACAACAGCATCACCCTCTGTTCGTTGGCCTGCAATGCAGCATGCATATGGTGAGAGAATGGAGCAGCTGGGCTTGTACACTCTGGAGCATAGTGCACTCTGGAGAGGGGATCTTATTGAAACATATAAGATTGTTAAGGGTTTGGACATGCTAGAGACAGGAAACATGTTCCCAATGTTGGGGGAGTCCAGAACCAGGGGCCACAGTTTAAGAATAAGGGGTAAGTCATTTAGAACAGAGACGAGGAAACACTTTTTCTCACAGAGAGTTGTGAGTCTGTGGAATTCTCTGCCTCAGAGGGCGGTGGAGGCAGGTTCTCTGGATGCATTCATGAGAGAGCTAGATAGGGCTCTTAAAGATAGCGGAGTCAGGGGATATGGGGAGAAGGCAGGAACGGGATACTGATTGGGGATGATCAGCCATGGTCACATTGAATGGCGGTACTGGCTTGAAGGGCTGAATGGCCTACTCCTGCACCTATTGTCTATTGTCTATTGTCATAATCATTACAAATTGGTAAAGTACGATGGGCATGCATTGAACTGGCCAGATTTCCCTCTGCACCTAGGATGTTGGTGTTGTATAGAAGCCTCATACAGGCTTATGCCAGAGTTGCACACAAGGCCTAAGACACAAAGGCGTTTCCACCACTGTCATTGTTACCAAAGCAAATGATGTAGGTTGTAAATCTTGGGCAAAGTCTAGGTTGAGAGAATCAAAGGGCACAGAGTGGGGAGTATGAGGTCTGGAGTTAGGGGTTTAGGGAGGCAGCAGAGGAAACAGAACTTATGAGGTAGAATTGGAGGATGCAGCTGAGGCAAACAGAGCCAACATATGATGGTGGCGTGAGTGATGGGAGGGAGTCAGGTGGTCAGAAACAGTTCAGAAGGAACATGCAAATTATGATACTGAATACATCAGTATGGGCTGGGTAATGATGGGAGCCAACGTCAAGTAAAATACTTAGAATGGACCCACCTGTTAAATATTGATATCTCTGTCTGCCCGGCAGTGGGCCAGTTACACCTGGTGCATTTAACTAATCCCTCAAGCGTCCCAGTAAGACCAGCTTCTGTGTGTGCCCCGCCCAGTTTCAATTCTTAAATACACAACATAAACCTCTGTAAGTGACATCATGGTGGGAACTGCATGATAAGTTTTTATGTCAGGACCACTGGACTTGTGGACGCATGTGATCTGTGGTCAAGGGACACAGCCATATTTACCAGTTGAGTTTGAGATTTTCATTGCCTTATAGTGTTTAAGTGTTATTTGAGATAGGCATGGAAATGCAGTGAATAGAGGGCCATATATTATGTACAGGCAGATGAGATCAGTTTAATTTGGCATCATGTTCGGCACAAACCTTGTGGGCTGAAGGGCCCATTCCTGCGCTGCACTGTTCTATGTTCAATGTTGTGCAAAAGAATCAAAACGTTCTATCATTATTTTTCTGCAATATTTTAACTTTGTGTACATTTATCAAGGAAGTGGATTGAGCAAATGAGTTGTTCTGTATTCCCATTCCAAGTATCCTCTGGTAGGAATTGACAGCATGACAGTTTTAAGGATTTTTAAAAATTATTAAGTATGCATATAAAATTGATAAAAATAGTTTTATTTTTAAACATGTTAGCAGTAAAATTGTGAGAGAAAAAGCAGAGGACTTGAAGCAATATTTCATGGCAGAAAACTAGACACTTTTTAAAAATACTAGACTAAGTGGGACCCGTTGGGTCCCAGCATCACACAGGAGGGCCAGTGAGGGTGGGAGGGCGGCTTTCTGGAGCACTAGTATGGGTGTTGGGGGCTGAAGGGACTGGCTTCCAGAGGGCTAGTATGGACATTGTGGGCCAAATGGCTTCTAGGGCTGGCGGCTCAGTCACTC
This sequence comes from Amblyraja radiata, assembly GCF_010909765.2. Taxonomy (NCBI): domain Eukaryota; kingdom Metazoa; phylum Chordata; class Chondrichthyes; order Rajiformes; family Rajidae; genus Amblyraja; species Amblyraja radiata. Next base: position 71,780,940 of record NC_045961.1, read on the forward strand.
AAGCCTGTTTTGCTGGCAGCTCACTCACTCACGGCTGGTAGGCTGGCAATTGACTCACGGCTATTCCTTGAAATTCCATTTCAAGCAGGGTGCAGGGCCACCAAATTCAAGTGCAGTTTCTTACCACTTCAAGCAGGGTGCAAGGCCACTAAAGACAGCGAGTCGTGACCTCTCCCTCCTCCATCTTGCAGAGACTGAGCCATGCCCACACTTCTGGGTTTTATAGTCCCTCCCACTAGAAGGGGCGGGGCCTTCATGGCGTGATTGACAGGGGAGAGAATCTCAACATTTTTTAAACACTAATAACTCTTTTATTTTTCATCGGTGGGAAACATCGTCAGCACCTGATGAGCGGAGGGAGACTCTGAGTAAGATGGTCAAAAATCACAGCCGTACGTGGTAGCGTTTATTCTAAAGTCAATATAAAGTGCAAACAGGAAGTGGTCAAGATTAGACTTTTAATTATATAGAAAGCAAGGTAACTTTAATTAGGCAAGGCAATTTTAATTGGGCACGGCAACTTTAATTGGGCAAGGCAACTTTAATTAGGCAAGGCAACTTTAATTAGGCAAGGCAACATTAATTAGGCAACACAGCTTTAGTATTTCCAAACCAAAGGCAACAATCTTTAGCATTTCCAAACCAATGGCAACACAGCTTTAGCATTTCCAAACCAAAGGCAACACAGCTTTAGCATTTCCAAACCAAAGGCAACACAGCTTTAGCATTTCCAAACTATATTTTCAAACCACATTAAGGGCACTGCCAGGTCAGTAAAACCACTCAGAGTTTAGTGGACATGTGTTCAGTGTTATTCACAGCTCAGACTGCAAGACATGACCCTCTCACTCCTCCATCTTGCAGATACTGACTGAGGCACTCAACACTTCCGGGTTTTATAGTCCTCCGGAAGGGATGTGGCCTTCAGGAGAGAGAATCTCAACTTTTTTAAACACTAATAACTTTTTTCTTTTTCATCTATGGGAAAAATCCTCTTGTCCTGCGCAGCGGAGGGGGACTCTGAGTAAGGTGGCCAAAAATCACAGCCGTAAGTGGCAGCGTTTTTTCAAAAATCATGAAACAGAAAAACAGGAAGTGGTCAAGATCTTACTTTTAGTAATATAGATATTACGGCCACCTTGACTTTAAAATTCCATTTGTTGCTTATAATTCCTTCTTGGCCTCAATGCTTCCTGTTCTGTAAACTCCCCCAAAACTCTGGGGGGGTTTATGTTCCTCCAACTCCTGCAATGAATCATCCCAACCTTTAATCATTCCACTTCTGGCGGCTTTGCCTTTGGCTGCCAAGGTCATAAATCTTGAATTTCCTCCGTAAACCATGGCCGCTGCCCACACTTCCTTTCTACAAGGTGGCTTGAAACTAAGTTCTTTTACAAAGCTTTTGGTCATCTCATCAGTTTGGTGTTGGTATTGGTTTATTATTGTCACGTGTACAGAGATACAGTGAAATGCTTTATTTGTGTGTTACCCATTCAAATCATATTAATAGACAATAGGTGCAGGAGTAGGCCATTCGGCCCTTCGAGCCAGCACCGCCATTTAATGTGATCATGGCTGATCATCCACAATCAGTACCCCGTTCCTGCCTTCTCCCCATATCCCCTGACTCTGCTATCTTTAAGAGCCCTATCTAGCTCTCCCTTGAAAGCATCCAGAGAACCGGCCTCCACTGCCCTCTGAGGCAGAGTATTCCACAGGCTCACAACTCTCTGTGTGAAAAATTGTTTTCTCATCTCCGTTCTAAATGGTTTACCCCTTATTCTTAAACTGTGGCCCCTGGTTCTGGACTCCCCCAACATCGGGAACATGTTTCCTGCCTCTACCGTGTCCAATCCCTTAATAATCTTATATGTTTCAATAAGACCCCCTCTCATCCTAAATTCCAGAGTGTACAAGCCCAGCCGCCCCATTCTCTCAGCATATGACAATCCCACCATCCCGGGAACTAACCTCGTGAATTTCCGCTGCACTTTCTCAATAGCAAGAATGTCCTTCCTCAAATTTGGAGAACAAAACTGCATACAATACTCCAGGTGTGGTCTCACTATGGCCAATCATGAGTAAAATCAAGCCACACACAAGTAGAACAGGTAGTGCAAAGAGAAAAATACCAGAGTGCAGAATATAGTGTTACAATGGTATAATTTTACAGGTACAGAGGAAGTGCAGATAAAAAAAGTGCAAGGGCCACATTGAGGTAGGGTCAGAGATCAGGAATGCACCCGTGACCTATGAGAGGACTGTTCGTTAGTTTGATAGCAGTGGGAAAGAAGCCATTCCCGAATCTGGTGGTACGTGCTTGCAAGCCTTTGAAGCCTCTTTTCAATGGGGGTGGGAATGAAGGGGAATGGCTGGGATATAAATGGTCCTTGATTATGTTGGCTGCTGTCCTAAGGCAATGTGGTGTAAATTGAATCAATAGGGGGACGTTGCTTTGTGCGAAGGACTAGGCTACCTAATTTTAATAAGAAATCTTAAACTTGCAACACCTAAAGTGCATATAGAACATACAAACCAAAGAAGCAATATCTCAGGCAATTAGGATCTCAGATTTCTGCACAGGGTGAACTCTGTTGTTAACATTGCCATGGTAAATTAGTATTGCATGCCCCATGTAAGGAGCCTGCAAAACATCCAGTTCAGATAGGTTAAGTGAGATAAATTAGCATACTGGAGATACACTGTTCTCAGCAAAGGAGACTGCATAGGCAGCTGCATCAGCCATCAGAATTGGATCCACTCTGTAATTACTAGTTCGGAAATGTCTTTGCCTTGATTGTGACAGACAGAAGCCAACTGTGCTTTGACGGTGAGGAGGACTGAGCAAGTCGGGGCCTCAGAGAGTAAAACCTGCATGCAAGCAGCTGCGGTCTGCAGCTCACACTTCCATGTTAGCAAGATGATGTTATTCAGTATTTGCCAAACATTGAAGTGATTCATCACCACGCATAAGTGGATCTAAAATTTCTGTAATGGCCTGTGCAAGATTAACAGTAGGTATCGTGTTCCCGCTGCATTGACCCGAATGGGAAACAAAACAGCAGGAGCCCAGTTGAGAGGGCACACACAGCAGGGGCTTGTTTCAAATGTCTGTGCCCTGCACCAGTAGGAGGAACCTGTAAACTCTTTAGAAATCCCATCACATCACTTCATTCCATAAACCACATTGGTCTTATGTACTGTAGGTTGGTCAAGATACCAATAGTTTGACAAGCCACAAATAATATATTCCAAAATTATTTAGTTGATTTGGTCCATGAAGAAAAGATTGCACACTATATTATATATAGTATCCATTAGTTGCAAAAGATTGCTATTGTATAATTATTCATGTATAAACCAGAAAGACTATGTATGCATTTTTTATTAATACACTGTCATTTCTTATTTTCTTATTGTATAAGGAAAATCTACCCAAACCCATTTTTTGAAAGAAACATTTTAATCAATGATATTTACATCATGTTCTCCTTTTATTATAATATTAATATTTTTTCACTTTACAAACACTGCCTCCTAAACTATTTTTCTCAAAGTTTCCTTCTAATGCTTTCCAATATCACTCAAACTATTGCGGATGAGAGATATAATTATACCTTAAAGGGATGCCTTCTTAAAACGGTATAATATAGAAAATGCACATAGATAATTGCAATATTCTAATGCTAAAACTGAACTTGCTGCAATTTCTTGGGAATAAACAATCCAGAATTCCCTACTAAATCACAGCTTTAATCTTGCTTTCACAGATTAAGAATTAATTTGAGCCATTATGGCAGGTCCAATAATCCATCAGAAAATTCAGGCAGGTTTGCAGCATCCAGGATTAAAATAATGTTTTTCCATTTTGTCTTGCTCACTAATAAAAAAATCTAGAGCAATATTACCTACCAATGACTGAGGGCTCTTTTCACACAACAACAGAGAATCCCACAAGTCATTATCTCAGCAGCCAGGATCACCCAAGGAGAAAACAGTAGGAGTCATTTCTTACTGCTTCCCGTCCCTGCCAGAAAATCTGTGTGAGATCTTAAGCTGTCTCTTTTCCCCTATGTTATTTCTGACTGTTTACCCCCAGTTTTTCTAACAAGTGAAACACAAAGTGCTGGACGAACTCAGTAAGTCAGGCAGCATCTGTGGAGGGAATAGATAGACGACGATTTGAGTTGGGTCCCTTCTTCAGACTCAGACCCAAAACATCATCTGTCCATTCCCTCCACAGATGCGGCCTGACCCATTGATTTCCTCCAGCACTTTGTGTTTTAAACTTTAGACTTTAGAGATACAACAAGGAAACAGGCCCTTCGGCCCACTGGATTGGTGACAACCAGCATGTACACTAACACTATCCTACAGATTAGGACCAATTTAAAATTTTTACCGAAGTCAATTAAAGTACAAACCTGACGTATATGGAGTCTGGGAGGAAACCGGAGAAAACCCATGCAGTCACAGGGAGAATGTACAAACTCCGTACAGACAGCACCTATGGTAAGGATCGAACCTGGGTCTCTGGCACTGTAAGGCAGCAGCTCTACTGCTGTGCCACTGTGGGCCTGCTAACAATCTTTTGCTCAAGATTCCAGCATCTGCAGGTCCTTGTGTCTCCATTTTATAATAGATAATCTCATTGTGTGTCTTCTAATGTAAAATATAATGCTAAGCCAAAATTGAACCAAGCGACTAATAGACGATACTAGACTAAGTGGGACCCGTTGGGTCCCAGCATCACACGGGAGGACTGGTCACCCAACGCAATATTCCACCTCTCCACCAATTCCAATATTGCTGGCCAGTGGGGGGGAGGGGGGGGCTTTCTGTTGCGCTAGTATGGGTGTTGTGGGCCAAAGGTACTGGTTTCTAGAGGACTAGTATGGAGTTTGTGGGCCGAATGAATTATTGGGCTGGCAGCTCAGTCACTGAGGCCAGGCAGCTCAGTCACTGAGGCCTGGCAGTACAGTCACTTGGACCTGGCAGAAATACTGAGAAACTGCCAGAAATACTGCCCAAAACTGGTGACAGACTGAGAGAGAAGGGGGAGAGGGTGGACTGAATGGATTATTGGGCTGGTAGTTCAGTGAGTCATGGCTGGATGGCTGGCAGTTCACTTACTCATGGCTCGTGGGCTGGCAGTGCAGTCACTCACACCTGGTACACTGGAAGTTCACTCAGTCACCCCTCCTCTCTTCACCCCCCCCACTCTGCTCCTTGCCATTCCCCTCCCCCCCACACATTCAGTGCATCTCCCCACAACCTCCCCCCATTCACTCTTAGTGGCTCTCCCACAGAGCAGTCATTTCTGCCCATTAGGTTCCCATTGTGATGAAGAACACACAGGCATCAAAAGTGTAAAAGGATTTATTAAAGTTTAAAATGTGAATGATTCTTAAAATATAAGAACAAATTAAATGTTAAAGATGAGAATTATTAAGTTCTTTCTTGTTGTGTCTCTTGTTGTGTTCTGTAGCTCACTGCCTCTTGATGACTATTTCCTGTTGATAAAAAAAGACAATTTTAATATAGAGAGATTCAGCGGTCAAATTTTAAGAAAGAAAATCTGAGAATTTATCTCAGAAGTCATCATTCAACGAAGCACGCTTTTAATGACAACATTCTTGGTCGATGCTCCATCCTTCAGGAAAACTTTGACATTTCCCTCATCTTTCCTCAGCTAAGAGCCACATATAGTTGTCCATGCTGAAATACCGGATTGTCGAGGCAGATCAACACCTTCTGCATTGTTTGTCCTTGTGCTTTATGGAACTTCATAGCAAAACTTGATTGAATGGGGAATTGGGTCCGCTGAAGGGGAATGTCTTCACCTTCTGTCAAAATGAGTGCTATCCTAGGAATGAGAACAATGTCATCTTTGAAGGCTCCCATGTTGATTCTTGCAACAATCAGATTATTGTGTAGCTCTTCCACAATCATCCTCGTTCCATTGCATAGCTTTGGCGGCTCCAAGTTTCTCATTAATATGATTGGAGATCCTTTTTTGAGAATAGTCGCCTTCTCCGTCTGTCAATCGCATATTTGTGTGCAATTGAAACTTGGTGAAAAATCTCCACAAGTAGGATTTCTTGATGCAGGCATTTTCAACATCAGCATCATTTCCCCTTTTCACCACAGCAAGTAGTTGTCGAAAATCGCCACAACAAACGATAAGAACGCCGCCAAAAGGCTTAGTGTTGCTGCAGACATCTTGAAGAGTTCTGTCCACCGCTTCAAAGCTTTCTCGTCTAATCATTGGACATTCACCCCAAACAATGACTTTCACTTGCCTCATGAAATGTGCCATCTTAGAGTTCTTTTCGATGTTGCAGAATGTATCCTCGGCCACTTGGATGGGTATCCAATAATATTTTATCTATATTACTTTTAGTAATATAGATAAAATCAAATGATTCTAAGATAAATTGTGGAGTAAACGTGCGTTCAGTGTTATTCGCAGCTCAGAGAGCCGTGACCCTCTCGCTTCCTCCGTCTGGCTGAGACTGAGTGAGGCACGACACTTCCGGGTTTTATAGTTCCTCCCCCCTGCCGCCAGCGGGGGCAGCAGAGAGAATGGCAATTAAAGAAAAAAACATTAATATCTCTCTGATATTTCATCAATGGGAAAAATCCTCCAGTCCAGTCCGGCGGAGGGGGGCTCTGAGCGACGTGACCAAAAATGATGGCCATAGGTGGGTAATCTCGGAAATCAAAGCACAGCGAGTCAAAAGCCGTCAAGAACTTACTTTTAGTAATATAGATAGATAAAATCAAACGATTCTAAGATAAAAATTGCAAACTAAAGTACAGATCTAGAGCATTCTGTTTCAAGATTCCAGATTGTTGAATCTTATTAATGACAAACCAGAATTGGAATGAAGAACTAGGGAGACAGTAAATAGAAAAGGCTTTATTAAAAGAAATAATATTTGAATATTTTTAATAATAGTTAAAAAGGTTATATAACGTTGTTGAATGCAAGGACAAAAAATGAATGAATAAAACTGATTTGTTTTGAAGTTTTATACATAATGCATGCTATTCATGAATGGCTTTTAATTTTGAGGCCCAAGGTTAATTATACTAACAGCAATTTTGTAATTCTGTTCAGCGCACACAAATCGTGTGCATTCTTCCCACTCAAGAATTGACTCACAGTAGTGACATTTCTCAGTGGCTCATACAAGTTTGATGTTTAATTGTACATGTGCACTGCAGGAATCATGACTACTTCCATGACAAGGACAAGTCTTAATAGAATAAACGACCTGCACAGTACCAGGTACATCAATTTGTTATGTTCTGAGCTCCTTTCAGAGACTGCACATTGAAAGTTAACCATCAAATACCTAGTGATGGGCCAAATGTCACAGGTCGGCCCTTCTAGTGATGTGAGAAGTGAGGAGCAGCTATTTGATCTGAACCATGTAGCCCCCTTAGGCAACATAATGTCCCCTTATCCATCAGAGTCCCATGCAGTCGGCTACCCTCGATAATCCATCGGTGTAATTAGAGAACTCTAATTTCATCTGATCTATGCGGTCTCCCAGTAGTACAACACAATTGGTCCCATCACTCTCTCCTTATTTCACTGAATCCTAACAAAATATTCTCCCTTACACATGCATCCACTGGTTTTTAGTTTTTTTGACACTTACCTATAAGAGAGGGTGCTTTTCAGTACCGAATTAACCTCAAAGAAAGTCTTATGGACAAGGGAGGAAACCAGAGTACCTGTCGGGAGAGGCAACAATGTCAGGAGAAATGTATGTAGCACCCAAGGTTTAGAATGAACCTGGGATCCTGAAACTCGCTCGCTCGTGTGTCAGACGACGTTCTGCCATCGCTTTGCCACAGCCAATGCCACATCTGTGCCTCTGCGGAGATTGTCCGCAGTGCATGCCTCTCCGCCGCAAGTCAGTCTGTACCTCTCCACAGAAGCACTTGTCAGAGTCCGAGAAGCCCCACTTCTTCAGGTGGAGTCCGCAACGTCCCACTCCAATGCGGAGGTGGTTTAGGGCTTTCCAGGTAGTTTAAGACAGATGGTGTTCTGAAACTGTGAGGCAGCAACACTCACTGCTGTGCAACAGACATGCCTAAGCAAAAGCTGCCAAAATGCGCCACCCTGTATTTGAATTGTTGATTTCCATTGAAAACTGCTTCTTTAAAATCTGCCGCCTTGGCAGGTGGTAAGGCTTTCAAGTTCTCCGTTCCTGAGCAGCTTTGGGAAAAAACCTGGTGAAGGCCCAATATTCATGATTCTCTACATGCACGATGCGCTCAAGGCAACTTCTCTCCTTGTATCTTGCTATCACGGTATCCTGCACAGCAACATCCCAACCTGCAGAAAGCCAACATATTAATTCAAAGCATATGGGCTAATTTTATCTCTTGCATCCAAAGAAAATGAATAATGGACTTATAATTCACAGAAACATGCCCTTCAGCCCACCAAGTCCATGCCAACCATCAATAACCCATTTACTAAGCCAACATTAATACCGTTTTTATTCACTACAATTCTCAGCAACTCCCCCCAGCTTCCATCATCCACCTATAATTGTAGTGGCCAATAAACTGACCAACCTTCATATTTTTATATTATGGGTGGAAACCCATGCAGTCCCAGGGAGAATGCATATACCTCTTCGAGGCAGCACTGAAGACTGAGATTAAGCTGGGTTGCCAAGCTGTGTGGCTGCAGCTCTACTAGTGCTTATTATAGGTATGAAATCTTCAGTCATATTTTTGGCCCATTCAATACATTAATCTCACAGTGCACTTAAAGAATGAGCCAATGGTTTGATGACTGATATCTGCAGTGATCTTGCCAACTGCTAGTGGTACTGTCCCTGCACTGCAAGCACACAACTTGACCTGTTGTCCTGCAGCAAGCTTCAGTGCAAAATTAAAGAGATCCAGCTAATTGAATGAGTGTGCTCAGAAACTAGATATAAAAATAATGGAATGTTTTCAGTGTGCTTGTCAGTGTCAGCTTGACTCATCTGGCCGCACCCTCTGCCTTGAGTCACATCGTAATGGGCTTAAGTTGTGCTGTAAAATCTAAACAAAAAATCTCGGATGAAATTCCAGAGCAATAGTGAGAGGGTACTGCAAAGAGCCACCCTCTTTCAATTGGCTATAAAAGTTCCCCTGTTATTATTTTGATAGGGAACATTGGTATTATCTCTGATGCTCTTTCCATTATTTATCCCCAACCAGCATTACTAAAGTAGATCACTTGCCTGTTGTCATATTGATGTTGGTGGCAGGAGCGAGCTGCATAAAAGTTAGCTGTTTTTCTGTATATTGTAACAGTTATATTATAATAGTACTTCATTGTCTGTGAAGCCCTTCAGGACAACCTAAATGGGACATGAAAAGTAATATGTAAATATACATGTACGTCTGTCTTTCTTCTAGCCAGAAGATCAGGATTCAGTTGGTCTCCATCATTCTTTTCTCTATTCTACACCATCTATTAGGATATGCAGTGAAGAAACAGACTATTTGGCCCAAGTATGTTCCAATCAACCCTCATCCTGTCTCTCTTCATCTAAATCTGCTATGTCTTTCTATATCAAAATGCTGAAGTAATGGCGGGTCAAGCAGCATTTCTGAAAGGAATAAATAGGCGACATTTTGGGTCTGATCCCTCTTCAGACTGATTGTAGTAGAAAGGGAGAAAGCTGGAAAGGAAATGCGGGTGGGACATGGCCTGGCAAGTGATGGGTGGTTACAGGTGAGGGGAGGGAGAGTTTATGGGCAGGTTGTGCAGTAAGTGACAAAGGATAGAGATGAAACGGAGACAAAAGAGTGTATTTTTTTTTTTTTTTTTTTTTTAGAAGTAAGTACAATAATGTGGTACCACAGTACCTAATACTTATTGACAGATTACATTTCATATACAACTTCTTATTTTTAATTTAATAATAAAACAGGAGTAAGGAAGAAAAGAGTAGAAAAGAGAGATTATCATAGAGAAGAGTGTCTGATAAGGAGAGAAGAAGCGTGAAATGTAATGTCAGAGGGATAGATACTGGTGGATTAGCGAGATGATGGGGGAAGGGGATGGAGGGACGGGACAGTGAGAGAAATGGGTGCGTACTGGAATTGGGAGAAATGGGGGACACAGGAAAGAAAGAGGGTTAAGGGATATCTATCTCTATATTACTAAAACTCTCATCTTGTTTGTTTGTCCGTTTGTTTGCCTGGTTTGTACTTGTGCAAAAACGGTACACGATAGCGCTACATTTTTTGGCCCACCTTACTCACCATTGGCCTGTGATGTAAATTAAACAAGTTTCGTTCTGATTGATGTTATTTTACGTTATTGACTTTTAAAACTTAAAAAAAAAAAAAACAGCACCCCCACTTGTCCTGCTCAGACCATAACCCTCCATTCCTTTCCCGTTCATATACCTATCCAATTTATTTTTTAATGAAAAATCGAACCTGCCTCCACCACGTCCACTGGAAGCTCATTCCACACAGCTACCACTCTCTGAGTAAAGAAGTTCCCCCTCATGTTACCCCTAAACTTTTGTCCCTTAATTCTCAAATCATGTCCTCTTGTTCCCTACTCTTCCCTACTCTCAATGGAAAAAGCTTATCCACATCAACTCTGTCTATCCCTCTCATAATTTTAAAGGCCTCTATCAAGTCCCAACTTAACCTTCTGCACTCCAAAGAATAAAGACCTATCTTGCCCCGCCCCACATGCCGTCTTTACTTGACAGGTGTCACAAAGGACACCTCACGGGTCCTCAGCGTGCCTTGACAGGTGTCACAAAAGACATCCCACGGGTCCTCAGCGTGGCCTTAGGACAATTTCAGACCGGCATCTTTTTTTCCTATCACAACGGCGACCCGACAGCTCCATGGTAAGTTTCAGTTCTATTTTAATTTCTGACCCCCCGGTCCCTGGGCTGGGGTTGGAGCCAGTGAGGGCACCGGGGACGGGGAGAAGCCGTGCCAGTCACCCTCAGCCTCTCCCTTCCCCTCCCCTGGCACCAGGACACTCACCCCCCTCCCCCGACAGCCCCCACCTGAAACCCTCCCCGTCCCCCAGGATGCTCACCCAACCCCCCCCCCCCAAAAGCCCCACCTCAAGCCCTCCTCCTCCCCGGCTCCAGAATGCTCCCCCCCCCCCTGACAGCCCTGACGCAAGCCCTGAGGGTAGAGGAAAGAAGAGGGACGGTGAAGAAGAGGGAAGGGAGTGCTGGAGAAGAGGGGGAATGGAGGAGGATAGGAGTACGAAGAGGGATGGCGAGGCGCAGTTGGGGGAGGGTTGCAATGATTGCAAGGCGCCGTTGTGTCACAACGGGGATCACGTCACAACAGGGATCTCTGGCATCACAACAGGAACCCCTCAGCGTTGGGGGACTGGGACCCAATGGGTTCAACTTTATCTATTTGTCTGTTTGTCTGTCTGTCTGTCTGTCTGTCTGTCTGTCTGTCTGTCTGTCTGTCTGTCTGTCTGTCTGTCTGTCTGTCTGTCTGTCCGTCTATGTATTTATCCATCTATCTATATCTATCTCTATCTATCTATCTATCTATCTATCTATCTATCTATCTATCTATCTATCTATCTATCTATCTATCTATCTATCTATCTATCTATCTATCTATCTATCTATCTATCTCTATTTTTTTCTTCGTCTTCTCTATACTTTACAAAAACTCATCTTGTCCTCTTCCGTTAGCATTGTTTTTAAATTTGTGCCAAAAGGTACGCGATAGCACTACGAATTTTGGCCACCTTACTCGCCAGTCTTCTGTGCTGCAAGTGCACCAAGTTTTGTTCTGATCGGTAGAATATTACAAAAGTTAAGAAGGTTTAAATATTGTAAAAATCGCCCCTTCCGGCACCCGCTGTTAATCACCGGCGGCGAGAAGAATAAAGCTGAAGGAGTGGAGTGAGGAGAGCGAGTGGCATCGGCCATCACGACGAGCCGGGAGCCGGTGAGTGAGTGCGGCCGGGAGCTGGCGAGTGAGTGCTGCCGGATGCCAGGGAGTGATTGCGGCCGGGAGCCGACAAGTGATTGCAGACGGGAGTCGTGGAGTAAGTGCGGCAGGAAGTCGCAGAGTGAGTGCAGTCGGGAGCCGTGGAGTGAGTGCAGCTGGGAGCAGACGAGTTACTATGGCGGGAAGCCGAGGAGTGAGTGCGGCCGGGCTCCGGGGATGGGGTGCAGCCGGGAGCCAGGGAGTGAGTGCAGCCGGGAGCTGTGGAGTGAGTGCGGCCGGGAGCCGCTGAATGAGTGCGGCCGGGAGCCGCTGAATGAGTGCGGCCGGGAGCCGTCTAAAGCCATCCCCGCCCCCAGGTGCAGGATGCACCCCCCCCCCCCCACCAACGGCCCCCACCTGAAGCCACCCCTTCCCCAGCTGCAGGACGCTTCCCCCTCCCCCCTCACTGGCCCCCGCCTGAAGCCATCCCCGTCCTCAGCTGCAGGATGCTCCCCACCAGTTCCCGCCTAAAGCCAGTGGGGAGCGGCAGCGACAGGCCATGGCCACGACAGTGGTTGGCCACAACAGCGATAGGCCACGGCAGCGGCAGCGATAGGCCATGACAGGGGCAGGCAGTGGCAGAGGCAGGTAGTGGCAGGGGCAGGTAGAGGCAGGGGCAGGTAGTGGCAGGGGCAGATAGTGGCAGGGGCAGGTAGTGGCAGGGGCAGGTAGTGGCAGGGGCAGGTAGTGGCAGGGGCAGGTAGTGGCAGGGCAGGTAGTGGCAGGGTAGACAGTGGCAGCGGGCAGGTAGGTGTGCAGGGGCAGTAGTGCACAGTAGTGGCAGGGGTAGGCAGGCAGGGGTGCAGGTAGTGGCAGGTAGTGGCAGGGCAGGGGGCTATAGTGGCAGGTAGACAGGGCAGAGCAGTAGTGGCAGGTAGGCGGGCAGGGGTATCCGTGGCAGGGAGTTAGTGCAGGGCAGGTAGTGGCAGGGGCAGACAGTGGCAGGAGCAGGGGCAGGGTAGCCGGGCAGGTAGTGGCGGGGCAAGCAGGTAGTGGCAGGGGCAGGTAGTGGCAGGGGCAGTTAGTGGAAGGGCATGAGGCAGTGTCTGGGGGCAGGTCGTGGCAGGCGGCAGGTAGTGGCAGGGGCAAGTAGTGGCAGGGGCAGGCAGTGGCAGGGGCAGGTAGTGGCAGGGGCAGGTAGTGGCAGGGGCAGGTAGTGGCAGGGGTAGGTCGGGGCAGGGGTAGGCCGGGCAGGACTAGGCCATGGTAGGCCATGGCAGCGCTCCCCCCTCCCAATCGGCACCCGACAGGCCCCGCCTGAAACCATCCCCGTCCCCAGATGCAGTCCAATCGACTCACAACACCCGTACTAGCCCAAGAGCCCACTCGGCCCACAATGTCCTACTAGCCCTGTGGAAACCAGTCCATCTGGCCCAAAACACATGTACTAGCCCGAGAAAAGTCCTTTCGGCCCATAATATCCATACTAGCCCTCTGGAAACCAGTCCCTTTGGCCACATCACTCGTACTAGCCCCGCAGAAAGCCCCCCCACCCACTGGCCACCGACTGAAGCCCTCCACCTCCCTCTCTCCCGGCTGCAGGATGCTCCTTTCCTCCCCCACCGGCCCCACCTGAAGCCGCCCTCCTCCCCTGGCTGCAAGATGCTCTCTCCCCCATCGGCACCCGGCAGCCTGAAGCCGTCCCCCTCCCGCGGCTGCAGGATGCTCCCCCCATTGGCCCCCACCTGAAACCGTCCCCTCCTCCGGATGCAGGACATCCCTCCCACCCACCGGCCACAGACAGCCCTCGCGTTAAGCCATCCCCATCCCCCGGCTGCAGGACGCTTCCCCCACCACCGGCCCTTGACAGTACCCGCCTGAATCTGTCCCCCTCCTACGGCTGCAGGACGCTCCACACCCCCACCGGCCCCGACAACCCCCGCCAGAAGCCATCCCCCTCCCCTGGCTGCAGGACGCTCTCCACGCACACCGGCCCCCGACAGCCCCCGTCTGAAGCCGTCTCCCTCCCATGGCTGCAGGACGCTCTCTCTCCCCCCCCCCCCCCCCCCCCCCCACACCCCACCGGCCTCCGCCTGAAGCCGTCCCCGTCCCCAGCTGCAGGATGCTCCCCACCTGTCCCTGCCTGAAGCCGGTGGGCAGCGGCAGCGGTTACCATGACAGAGATCGGTCATGGCAGCGGCAAGGGTAGGCAGTGGTAGGCCATGGCAGCGGTAGGCCACGGCAGTGCTCGCCCCTCTCCCCACCGGCCCCCAACAGGCCCCACCTGAAGCTGTCACCCTCATCCGGGCTGCAGGGCGTTCCCCCCTCCCCCACCGGCCCCGACAGCCCCCGCCTGAAGCCATGCTCATCCTCAGGCTGCAGGATGCAACAGGAGACACATCAAGAAAGACGTGAACTGAATAAATCTCATCTTTAACATTTAAATTGTTGTTATATTAGAAGAGTTATTCACATTTTAAGCTTTAATAAATACCTTTTCCACTTGCCGTGCCCGTCAGCTGTGCCTGCGCGGTAATGCCTGCATTTTCTACATCACAATGGGAACCCAATGGGCGGGAATGGCTGCGTCGCCAGAGAGCCGCTAAGCGTGGATGGGTGGGGTTGAGGGGGGGGATGGAGTGAGTGCGTGGGGGGAAGGGAATGCAAGGGGTGGAGTGGGGGTTGGGGGAAGGAGGGGGGATTAGGAGCATCACAACGGGAACCCATCAGCCACGCCTGCGCAGTCGGGGACTATGGGTGAGTGGTGGAACATTACGTTCCGTGTGAGGATGGGACCCAACGGGTCCCACTTAGTCTAGTATATTACTAAAACTCTCATGTTGTTTGTTTGCAGGTTTGTGTTGTACTTCTATTTGCGGTACACAATAGCGCTACAATTTTTGGCCCACCTTAACCACCATTGTCCTGTGGTGTAAATAATACGAGTTTTGTTCAGATTGAAGATATATTTTAAAAGTTATTGACGTTTAAACTTAAAGTAATAAAACAGCGCCCCTACCCGCGCATGCACAGTTCAGGTAGGGTTCCCGTGTATGTCTTTACTGGCATCACAAAGGGCACCCAATGGGTCCTCAGCCACGCCTGCACAGTTGGTGTCTACCCAGAATTAAGATCGCCATTTTTTTTCCATAACGGCGACACGCGTAAGATTATTGTTGCTCTGGGGCTGCAACTGCAGGCGGCGACGGCCGGCCTCGAAGGCGGGGAGACGGCAAACTGACGATCCGGGGCCTGGACGCTGAGGCTGGCTCTGAGTCCGATGGCTGCTGCAGCTGCTCCAGGCTCATGCAGCGGGCTCCAGGGGTGGTGGGAGGCTGTGCCGAGGATCCGAGGCCTGGGTGCTGAGCCTGGCTCTGAGGGTGGCAGCGCTGCAAGGAGGGAAAGGAGCAGTAGCCTCGAGATCCTGGGGAGGCGAGGAAGGAGCGTAGGGGGGATTGAGGGAGAGGAGGGGGTAGGGAGGGAGAGGGGGAGAAAGTGGGGGAAGGTGTTGAGGGAGAGTGGGTGAGGAGGGGGAATAGAGGTAGAGGAGGGGGGAGTGGGGGAGGTAGGGAGTGGGGAATAGTGGGAGAGGAGGGCAATGGGGGAGGTGAGGAGGGATAGAGGGGGGGATAGGAGAGGTGAGGAGTTAGTGAGGTGGGGGATAGAGGGATAAGGGGGTAGGGAGGGGAGAGGAGTTATGGAGGGTGGGAGGGTGTGACTGAGGTTAGGGGAAAGGAGAGGGAGGGGAAGGTGAGGGAGGGATTGGGGAGCGGAGGAGGAAAGGGGAAAGAAGAGGGAGGGTGAAGAGGGGGGAAGGATTGCTGGGAGATGAGGGGAAATGAGCCGTGACTGCACAGTTGGGGGCTATGGGTGTGTGGTGCAATATTGTGTTGGGGGAATTGGTTGTGTTGAGGGGACGGGTGAGTGATGGAATATTACGTTCTGGAATGGGTTGCTTTGGCGGACCAGGCCTCCCATGTGACAGGGACCCAACGGGTCCCACTTAGTCTAGTATTACTTAAAATTGGAGAATTCAGTGTTCTTTGGTTTGGGTTGTAAGCCACCCAAGCTTATTATGAGGTGCTGTTTCACCAATTTGCTTGTAGATTCACTCTGGCAATAATGGAGGCTCAGAGCAGAAAGGACAGTATGGGAATGGGAAGGGGAGTCAAAGTGGTTAGCATCCAGGAAGTCCAGCAGATGGCAAGTGTTCAGCAAAAGAGTTGCCGAGCAGAAAAAGGTGGGGATGGGAAGATGTGACTGGTGGTGGGATCACATTGAAGGTGGCAGAAATGTCAGACAATTATGTGCTGGATGCAAAGGCTGGTGGTGTAAAAGGTGTGAAACTCTATCCTTGTTCCATAGGTGAAGCAAGAATGATCAAGAGACCAAAATGAGTGGAAAATGAATAACTCTGAAATTTGTGTTGTTCAGAGAGATTATAGAGTTCTGGGGGTGATAAGCTATGGGTGGATTTGTAAAATGAGGTGCAAATTTTAAAATCAAGATATTATTTAATCTGCAGTCAATGTATTGGAGTGATGGTTCAAAGGCTTCGATCTGACTTAGAACAAGCAGTCGAGTTTTGGTTGAAGTCTATTATCTAGGAATCATTTACATTTAAACTGAGACATCAAAGAGGCTTTTGAAAGAAAAGAAGACAAGCATTTCAAGCTCTCTGATAACTGGGAAATTCAACACTCGAAACCAGATATTTCTTCTTCACCAGAACTTACCTAGTCCATCAAAGAACCTACTTGTGCAAATGGTCTCTGCAACGTGGACTGGTGTAATGTGGTACATGTCGTACATGCTGCAACAAGAAACGTTGCTAATATGTACTTAATGCAGATTTTTTTATGAAAGGAAGAAAATTTGGGTTTGATTCTTTTAAGTAAACAAAGTGAATGAAATCTTATTATGTGTATCAAAAACATGTGAGAGCAAGTTTAAGCAGGTTACCTGTAAAGGTTCCACAGGATTATATGGTCCTAATTTTATGTTGATTCACTCCAAATCACTCTAAAGAAAATGTAAGAAGAAAGGATTGATTCTTGTATTGGTGACTATTTGAAATCAATCCAATCCAAGCCATGTACAGCACGTAAACATTGACTGGTTAACCTACCGTCCTTGCACAAAGTGGCTAGTAGAAGAACGGAAGTGTCAGATGCACTTGCATGGAAAATAGAAACTGCTCCATTTGGCAAACCCAACTCTCTTCATTGCAATGAGCACAAATTATACCAAACATGAAATCAATGAACATGCAAATATTACTAAGTACAGGTGCTCTGCAGAAAGGAATGGCTTCATGTACCAAAAACCTTGTACACAAGGTTAAGAGTCAAGAGAGTTTTATTGTCATACTAGACCAAGTGGGACCCGTTGAGTCCCTGTCACACGGGAGGGCTGGTCCCTAAACACAATACTCCGCCACTCAGCCAACTGCGCATGCTTGGCTGACTGGTGGAGACGCCCCTCAAAATAAGGGAAGGGATTCCATGCCATTGGGCCACATGAGTGGCAAGGGTGGGGGGATAAATTTGGGATTTGGGAAATCTGTATTGTATATATGTATAGCCTCTGAGAATGTCGGATGGAGTTTTGTAAGGATCATGTATTGTATATTTTTATTTCTCAAATAAAGTCTATCTTGAAATTAAAAAAAGAAAAACGTGCATGGCTGACGGGTTCCTCTTGTGACGCCAGTAATCTCCGTTGTGACACGAGTCACAGCAACCCTCCCCAAGTGTGCCTCGCCATCTCTCTTCCTACCCCTATCCTCCTCCATTCTCACTCATCCCCAGCACTTCCTCCCCTTCCTCTATACCCTTCCTCTTCTTTCCCGTCTCCTCCTCCCCTCACCATTCCCTCCCTCACATCTCCCTTCCTCTCAGTTCCCCTGCCTTCAGTCACTCCCTCCCTCCCTCCATAACCCCTCTCCCCTCCCTAACCCCCTTGATGTCATCGTGAGGTGGAAACTGCTGTGTTTTTTAAACAGATATTTTTTTTAATTTAAATGAGATCCCATTGTGATGTAAAGGTGGAACGCTGCTGTGTTTTTTCAACTGATTTTTAAAAATGTAAATAATATCCCATTGTGATGTCATTGTGGGGTGGAACACTGCTGACGGGCTGTTTATGTAAATGTGATCCCATTGTGACATCACTGCTAACAGCCAGTGCAGATGGAAGAGATTTTTGTCAGTGGTCTTTGTAAAGTTTTAAATGTAAATAATTTGTACAATATACCATCAATCAGAACGAAACTTGATACACTACACCACTGGACAATGATGAGTCAGATGGGCCAAAAATTGCAGCGCTGTCGCGTACAGTTTTGGCGTAATTTCAGGATCACACTCCGCACAGGCAGACAAACATAGAAACAAATAAGATGAGAGTTTAAGTAATATATAGATAGATAGATGTCCCAGATAGAACAATGAAATTCTTACTTGCAGCAGCACAACAGAGTATGTAAACATAGTACACTGTAAACAACATAATAAATGAGAAAAAAATGTGTGTGTACATATATATACATGCATATGCATAAAATATATATACACACACATGCATATGCATAAAATACAAACAAAACAATGATAGTGCAATAATAACAATAATATTCTGTGTAGTTCAGACCTTATTTGAGTTTGTAGTTTATTTGAGGTTAATAACCTAATGGCTGTAGGGAAGAAGCTGTTCCTGAACCTGGACGTTACAGTTTTCAGGCTCCTGTGCCTTCTTCCCGATAGCAGGGGTGCAATGAGTGTGCGGCCAGGGTGGAGTGGGTCTGATGATGCTGGCTGCCTTTTTTAGAGTCACGATACGATACAATTTATTTGTCATTTGGACCCCTTGAGGTCCAAACGAAATGACGTTTCTGCAGCCATACATTACAAACAAATAGACCCAAGACACAACATAATTTACATAAACATCCATCACATTGCTGTGATGGAAGGCCAAAAAAACTTATCTCTCCACTGCACTCTCCCCCCCGATGTCAGAGTCAAAGTCAAAGCCCCCGGCGGGCGATGGCGAATTGTCCCGCGGCCATTAAAGCCACGCCGGGTGATGCAAGGTCGCACACCGGGTTCTTGATGTTAGAGCCCCCGGCGTGCGCTCGCAGAGTCCCGCGGCCATTCCAAGCCGCGCGGGGCGATGGTGTCAGGCCCCGCTCCAGGAGCTCTTCAACCCCGCAACTCGGGCGGGAGAAGTCGCCATTGCGGGAGCCCTGAAAAGTGGTCTCCCCCCAGGGACCCGCGGGCTCCCGGTGCCGCCGTCAGCCAGACCCGCAGTTGCAGCCTCCGAAACTCCGGAGGTCGGGCCGCAGCAGCGTCCACCACCGCTCCACCCGCTCCGGACTCGGCCAGCTCCGCGACGGTGAGGTGAGTAGTCGGCACCAGAGCCCCCGGTCTTCCTGTTGGAGGCCGCTCCTCGTTGCAGCCCCAACGACAACGGAGACCCGACAAAGAAAAGGTCGGGTCTCCCGTGCAGGGAGAGATTTAAAAAGTTACCCCAAACCCCTACACACACACCCCCACCCCCCCCCACACATACCCCAACAAAAAATAACAAAAACTACATAAAAACATAGACATAAAATAATAAAAACGCAGACGGACTGCAGAGGCCGCTGCTGACGAGAGTCGCGCCTCAGCATTCACAATCGTGTACATTTCTGATTCATAAAGAGTTTGCCACATATTCTGCTTTTGTGAGCTTTTACTTCTTGTTATTCACTTCATTTTCTATCCAATCTGTCTTCTTACTTCCAGATTGTTTGATCAAATAGGCTTTTACATGCATGTTAAGTGTTTTTTAAATGGTATTTCCCTTGGATTTAGCTATAAACGTCCTTCCTTCCATTTAGTCCTTCAGGCTATTTCATTACTCCTGTTGGAGATATGCCCAACTGACTGACATACAGAATAGTCCCATTAGATCGAGGTTGCTTATTTGATCACCCAATCTTAATGATAACCTTCCTGTTTTATTTCCTCTGTGTTAATAGCGGTGGAAATATAAAATGGTTTCAAGTCCAGAAAAAGTTTGGAATAAACATAGGGGAAATCAATCAATGAATGCATTGAAAAAAATGGACTGAATCTTCAACTGGGTGATGCCAGCAGTGTAAAAGAGTGCTTCCAGCACCAAGCCACGGCAATCCCAGCAAATTCAGGATCTTGAAGCATCTGTATCAGAACACAGAAGTCCCAGACTTGCTGACAGATTCCAGCCGTCAAATTTGTCAGTACATTCCCCATGGAGTCCAGTGGCAAGTGCATGAACTTTATGAGATTTCCCAGCACTTAGGCTAGGAAATCTCTCACACATTCATCACCAGATAAAACCAGACACAGTATCAGTGATCCTACTCATTTTAATGGTGATTTTACAATTGCAAGGAAGAAAAGCAAGAATAAGCAAGCATTGTTTAAAATTACTTCTGTTTGCAATATTGCCTTACGTCCTTTAAAAGCATTAAATATTTCATGTAATTTTAATATTTTTAATAATTTAAAAGATGGTCAAATTATTTGTCCTTTTATTGTTTTTAAATTCGTCTAAATGCCAGTAACATGCGGAAGCAATCCAAACACTTGATAACAAAGGTCAGTCATGGCTTTGCCACCTGTCAAAAGTTTTCACAGCCGTTTTCTCAGTGGCCCACATAACCAGAAAAGACTGCCCAAGATTCTGATGTCACACAGGGCCTTGCTAATCGATCCAGGACACTCTTGTGTCCAACCAGGTGCTTCTGTACCAGTTAAGCGCAGTACAATTAAATGTCTTAGCTCAATTGCGTGATCCAGTCAATGATTTCAATGGGTCAACACCTCAGTAGCCTGAAAGATGAGTAAGTTGGAACTTGATTTTAATTTCAAAACGCCTCTTATGTCAAAATGATTGCTGCATTTTCTTTCGATCAATTTATAGAGCAAGTTGCTACATATCAGATGATACATAGTATCGTTACGTTTCCCCTGGTAACAGAAGCAAACAAGAAGCAAAAAGAACAAACAACAAGAGCACTAGTCCAACCCAGACAACATTCCTGAGGCAGGGACAGCATCACTCTGCACTCTGTCATTAGTTGGTGAAAAGAAGTATAAACATAAAACACCATTCGCACTTATATACTGAAAAATGTAACCTACTGTATAATGAGTTAGATCCACTGGTTCTGTCATTTGCAGTGAATGATAAGATAAGACAGCAATCAAATAGGAAAAGATTTGTAAGAGCTTAATTAAAAAATATATATATATAGAACAAAGTAGAGAAACATCCCGATTCATTGGGCTGGAGTATTTTGCACTAAATTTGACAACATCACACAAATAATAAATATTAGAACAATTGGGAAAAGACTTGATCACGGAACTAGGTTCCAAAGGGTGTCTCAAAGGAAGGAAGCGGTTTGGAGGGGGATTACAAAGCTTACTGCCATGAGAGCATCTGAAGACACAGCTGATGACGTGGGAATGATCAAGAGACCAAAATGAGAAGAGTTTAAATATGCCAGGGAGTTTTTATGCTGGAAGAAATTGCAGTGATATGGACAGAAAATGTGGTACCAGACGTTGTGTACTATTCCATTGTACATTAAAAGTGTGGTTGCAGTTACTAAATGCAAAGGAGCCGATTATGATTAAAAAATATGTTCCCTTTTAAATTACTGTTCCAAATCTAAACAATCGATTATATTTAATTTTTGCTCCTATGCCATCACCTATCTGAGCACCCACCACCCTCTGTATAGAAAATATTTCCAATATTGGGGAAATTAAAGTCACCCAGTATAACAATCCCATTGCATTTGCATCTTTTGGTAATCTGTCTATATTTCTGTTCCTCTATCTCCTGCTAGCTATTGGAGGGCCTATAGTGCTTGCACTTTTTTTATTTTTGAGCTCTACCCATGTCGCCTCAGTTGACGAACCACCCAGAATGTCCATTAGTGCTAGAGTGCCATTCTCCCTGATCAGTAGACCAACACCTCCACCCCTCTTACTTTCTTCTCTATCGCATATGAAACATCAAAATCCTGCAACATTGAGCTGCCAATTGTGTCCCAGATGGTTCAAGAGAGCTTTTCCACAGATGGCCAAAGGTGGTTCATCCTGAATGGCCCTTTCTATCTTCAGTCTCTGCGAATGAGCAAATTATGGGTTGCAGCTCAGCCTTGGGAGTTGCACATCGACAAGATGCACTTCAACATCCGAAGTTGGTGTGATCTTGGTTGCGGTGAGTGGTGGGCGCAGAGGTTGAATGTTTTTTCCCATTCTTCCTGCAGATTATTTCCATAGGAGGTACATTTATTGGAGGTACAATATTGTAGCAAGAAAAATGTAGTTAAGGAGTCAGAGCCTTGTTAAGCACAGAAACAGGCCCTTTGGCCTATGATGACTCCTGTGGTGCCAACCTACACTAATCACATTTACCTGCATTAAGTCTATAGCCTTCTATACCTTGGGATTGAGAGGAGAGTTGGTACAATGATATAGCCCTGATTGCTCTAAGCCAACACTGTGATTAGGTCTATGGTGATTAGGGCCTGTTTGTCATGTTGATTAGTATTATATATTTTTATTAGTTAAATCACTTAATCTTATCCACTAATGTAGAGCAAAGCCTGCTTTTATCAAGTCTTTCTTTGAATCTGCACTCCATTACACTGGACTATCTATATTCCTTCACACTAGGTAGATCATGCCAAAGCCAGCCATAGTATTCCAAATACGTCGGCACTGTGGCACAGTGGTAGGCTTGCTGCATTACAACGCCAGAGACCTGGTTTGATCCTGACTACTGGTGCTTTCTGTACAGAGTTTGCACATTCTCCCTGTGACCATGTGGGATTTCTCCAGGTCAACCCGTTTTCTCCCACACTCCAAAGACGTAAAAATGTGTAGGTTAATATGGCTTCTGTAAATTATAAATTGTCTCTTGTGTGTAGTGTTAGTGTATGGGATGATCACTGGCTGGCATGGACTCAGCAGGCCGAAGGGCCTGTTTCCACACTCTAAAGTCTAAAGTCTAAGTTTTGGGGTGCAGGAATAAATCCATGTGGACAATTATCATATTGACACACTGGTGGTAGACTCACATGATGGTAGCTTGATTGACACACTGGTGGTAGCTCACATTAAAAAGTTTATTAACAGTAAAGGGCGATATTTAAGAGCAGTTCTGAATCCATGTGTTGGCGCAGTCCCTCATTTGTCTGTGGGCAGGTGAGTACCTCAGTACTTCAGTGCCTGCTTCAATGGTCAGGGAACAGGCTGAGCCACTTATGATCTCAATGACGAAGATATTGGTCTGAGGTAGACACAAAATGCTGGAGTAACTCAGCGGGCTAGCCAGTATCTCTGGAGAGAAGGAATGGGTGACATTTTGGGTCAATACCCTCCTTCAGACTGATGTCAGGGCTACTGACAACAGTCTGAAGAAGGGTCCCAACCCGAAACGTCACCCATTCCTTCTCCCCAGAGATGCTGCCTGTCCTGCTGACTTACTCCAGTATTTTGTGTCTACCATCAATTTAAACCAGCATCTGCAGTTCTTCCCTACAGATATTGGTCTGGCATGGGATTGCCTAGCCTGCTAATGGAGTTGGAGAAATATATGGAAGCAGCTTTATGAATATTCTGCAATTTTTTGAAGTGCTTTTGTAAGATGTCCAAGTCTCTACAAGGGCAAGTACCACTGCTGCTCTTTTGTATTTGAAATATTGGTTTTTGATCATTTTTTTCTACAGATGGCAGAGGTAGAGGCAGAGTCAGAGGCAGAGAAGGTTTTGACATTGATGTCTGTCCTGAGGTGGCAATTGAGATAAGGGAAATCATATAACAAAGGTGGACACAGAATGGGGGGAACCGCCGGGAGGGGGAGGTGGAGAAAACAAGGGTGGACCTGCTGCCAGATACTTTATAACATTGTCAACGATCTTTACGTGCCGACTATTCACTGTGACTTGTAGTATTCAATTGAACTTGAAGGTTTTTAATGTAAATCCATTCTCCTCAAACACACCATCGAAGGAAACAATAATGGTTTTTAGTTTGGCCTCCAAGTGTGCATTCCAGTTTCTTGGCCAGTAACGAAAGCCAAAGACAGCTGGCCAATAAAAAAAATACAAGAGGAGTTGGATAAATAGTTTTATGTTCATGGAAAATGAGCAGAGAAGCATGGCATATTTATCATTTTTATTTTATTGCAACTTGTGTTGGAAGATAGAAGTTTTTCTTGTGAGGGGTAAGTTGAACAGCTAGATGGAGTATTTTCAGATTTTGGGTTCACATAACTTCACGTAAAATCATTCACATGTATCCTATGTCATAGATGACAGATTATTTTTGTCAAGAATTCTTGCAGTAAAACTGAAACAGAAACATAGAAACATAGAAAAATAGGTGCAGGAGTAGGCCATTTGGCCCTTTGAGCCAGCACCGCCATACAATATGATTATGGCTGATCATCTAAAATCAGTACCCCTTTCCTACTTTTTCCCCATATCCATTGATCCCATGATCCCATGATATCATTGGTGTCGCTGAAGATGGTATCAGGGCTATTTGCTATCACTTCCTACTTCCAGAGTCTATTCTCAAATGGGCCAAGATGGACTAGGTTTTCTGAAAAAAATCCAAGGCTTTCATTCTCGGGTACAGTAACAGAGAGCTACTTGTGGCATTATTTAGTTATTTTATTAATTCTTTGGGATGTGTAGATTTTAGCAAGGCCTAAATATAAGGGCATTCGAAAGGCTTACTTTTCATGGTGACATACTGGGGAATCGTGTGCACAATATGCCTTCTTAAACTAATAAATATCTGCAGATATTACAGCACCAGAGACTTGGGTTCGATCCTGACAGGATGTTGTCTGTAGACTTTTACGTTCTCTCTGTGACTGCATGGGTTTTCTCTGGATGCTTCAGTTTCCTCCTAATTCCAAAGACGTGCAGGTTTGTAGGTTAATTGACTTCTGGAAAACTCCCTTGGCGTGTGGGATGCAAAACTGGGATAACATAGAACTAATGTACGGTGATCGATGGTCAGCATGGACTCAATGGGCTGAAATGCCTGGTTCTATACTGTATCTCTTAACTAAACTAAACTATACAATCACAAGTATTCCTAGGTTCTGCATAATTTCAGTGCAGCTATGAGTCCATCACCTTGTGCTTGGTTCCTATTTTGATATAATTAATTAAGAATGGAAATTATAGAAGGTACATTATGATCTCCCAAATCTCTGATAAATGATAGGGCTGAAACTGAAGTGGTTCAAAGTGGCTGATATTACTGGTGGTCTGTTAAGTTTCAACAGAGACCTGAGAAATGCCAAAATGGTTCCAGTTGGTCATTTAGCTTCAGATAAATAACACCTCCTTGCTTTTCAAATGCATACTTATTGTGCTGGCCCGTATTTGCTACTGATAGGTTTATTATACTCTTGATATCTTTATATGATAAACGAAGTTCCTGGAATATTTCAGTTCATTCCATCAATAGGAGTAATTTGCAACATAGTTTGTCATTGCGAATCTTATATAGGAACTTACAGTTAAAGTTAGAATGGAACATTTACTTCATAGAGAATGGGTGTTGGCTCCTACAGAGTATCCATACTCCAAGACAGGAATATGGAGGTCACCTGCACCCTCTCTATTAAGAGCTCATAATATCTAGGGAAGTTCAACAAACAATTTGCTGGAAGAACATGGTGGGTCGAACAGCATCTGTGGGGGGAATAGGAACCCTACATTATGACTTAGTGCAGAGTGAAAATAAACAATATAAGGAGAGCGGGAGCCTTTCTTTGTGATCCTGCTTGTCACCTATATGTCTCCACTTTCTTCTTGCTCCTCTGCTGGCTCCACCTGCCTTTATTTGTCTCTCTCTATCATCCAACAGCCGTGGTCCCCAATTTCACCCCTCTCCCTCGCTACCTGACTCCATCTACTCATCATCCCTCATTCCTCCTCATTCCACCAATTACTTACTGGTCCCTCCCTCTCTCTTCTTTCTACTGGCTATCTTCCCTCTCCACACTGTCTTGAAGCAGGTTTTCGACCCAAAATGTCCCTCATAGATACTGCTCAACCAATTGAGATCCTCCATTAGGATATTTGGTGCTTCAGATTCCCACAACTGCAGTTTCCATTTGAGGAAACGGCTACTCCACAGCAATATGTGTCTCCATTTGGGGGAATGTGTTAGCATGGTTTGAAGTCAGGTTATCACATGGGAGACAAAGAATCAGAATAAATGGGTCTTCTTTAGGTTAGAAGGACAAAAATAATGGAATACCATGGATACTTAATCAGTTTTTGGCCTTCAATTGACGTGGAGAAGGGGGCTGGTGCTGTAAGGCATCAACTCTACCACTGCACCATTGTGTCTCCCTGTATAGACTGTACATTTTCTTCATTTGCTGAAAGAGAGCAGTCATGCTCTGCATATACAGCCAATTTAGCAAATTCTCTTTCAATGAAACAATTTCTAATTTCTAAACATTCACTATTTTATTTCCCATGGCATTATTTGTGGGTAAACATTTCATTTAAATTTACTGCACCACCCATTTTGACATCTGGCTTAAACTGAAAGGAGATGAAACAACAGCTTGGAATTTGACTTTTGCTATCTTTCCGATTCCCACTGTTTTCATTCCCGCCACAATAAAATATCTTTCAAATAACGGATTAGTTTTGTCTCCTTCCCACAGAACCAATGATAGGTGCTCTTAAATTGCTCTGCCTTTGGGTAATTGATGGCATAACGTCCATTTCACCATTAACTCTGAGATTCCCAAGTCCAAGATTTGGAAATATCAGAGATAATTGCAAAAGGGAGGTTGGCCCATGCCATTCTTGCTATGTGATAAATAGAATATAAAACATAGAACAGTACAGCAGTGCAGGGTGGCACGGTAGGGCAGCAGTAGTTGCTGCCTTACAACACCAGAGACATGAGTTTGATCCTGAATAGGGTGCTGTCTGTACGGAGTTTGTACATTCTCCCCGTGACCTGTGTGGATTTTCTCTGGGATTTCCAGTTAACTCCCACACTCCAAAAACATACAGGTTTGAAGGTTAATTAGCTTGGTATAATTGTAAATTGTCCCTAGTGTGTGTAGGATAGTGCTAATGTGCAGGGATCACTGGTCGGCGCGGACTCAGTGAGCCGAAGGGTCTGTTTCCGCACAGTATCTCTAAACTAAACTAAACTAAAAAACACATCAACAGGTTCTTCGGCACACAATGTCCATGCTGAACAAGATGCTAAGTTAACCAATCTCATCAGCTGCACATCATCCATATCTCTCCCTTCCCTGCATATCCATATGCCTATCCAAAAGCCTCCAAAATGCCACTATCATGTTTACTTCCACTACAACCCCTTGCAGCAAGTTCCAGGCATTAATAACCATCCTAGCCCACCACAGACATATGCCTGAAATGTGGATAAGAAAATTGCAGATGCATTGGTATTAATTTCCAACAATCTCCGAGATATAGAAATAATATAATTGAGATCAAAACCTGCAAAATCTTTATATATTCCATGTGATATCAAATAATGCCTGATAACATTGCATAATATTATACTCAAATGAAGGTGGTAAGAACAAGATCTGTACTCCAGCTCTAGCTGAGTTGGCTGGTGGAACTACAAAAGGAATATCATTCCAGCATAATCATAATCATCATAAATTTTTAACATGAACATCCACCGCAGCGACTTCCCCACATTCCTCACAGTGATGGAAGGCAAAAAAAGTTCAATCTTCTTCCCTTCTTTGTTCTCCCACAGTCAGGGCACTCAAACCTTCCGTTGTCGGGGCAATCTTGACCCCCACAGCCGGCGGTTCGAGCCCTCCGCATCGTGGCGATCAAACTCCCGCATCAGGGGGATCTCAGCTCCCCCGCGCCGGGCGATCGGACCCCAGGTCGAGACTGTAAGCTCCTCGATGTTGAAATCCTCAGGCCGCGGTTGGAGTTCGATCCCAGGCAAGGGATCGCAGGCTCCGATGGTAAGTCTACAGCCCCGCGGTGGGGCACAAAGTCAGTCTCGAGCAAGGCCGCCAGCTCCATGATGTTAGGCCGCAGAGCGACCAGAGATACGATCCGGAAAACAATCGCATCTCCGGCAAAGTAAGTGATTGAAAAAAAGTTTCTCCGACCCCCTCACATAAAACAAACCAGAGAACATTAACACATACTTTTAAAACATAATAAAGATAACAAAAAAGACAAAAAGACAGACTGTTGGCGAAGCTGCCATCACTGACGGAGAATTGCTCATGTTTGTTCTGTTCACAGCAAGTAGAACAAAACCTACCAAGCCCGTAACTCTCCCTTCAACATATCCTCAATCATCAATAACTGCATATCAAACTGCAACTCATCACAGAGTCTATTTATGATGCTCAGTTGTGATTCCTTTCAGATCGCTCAACACCAGACTCTTTAGTCCAAATATGGAGAATGTGGAAAAGTACCCAGATGCAAGCACCTGCCCTTCACAACAATGTGACACAGTCTTAAGTAGTGAAAGTGATTGAGAATGGAGAACATAGGAATAGGCTTGTCGGCCCATAATATCTGTGCTGAATATGATGCCAAGTTAAACTAATACCCTCAGCCTGCATGTGATCCATACCCCTCCATTTTTTGCAATAGCCATGTGCCTATCTAAAAAGCCTCTTTAATTCCGCTATCATGTCTGCCTCCATCACCACCCTTGGCAGCATGTTCCAGACACCCACTACTCTCTGTGTAAAAAAAACCTGCCCTACTCATCTATCTATATCTATCTATACTATTATTAAAACTCTCATCATGTCCTCTTCCGGTTTGCGTTGTTTTTAAATTTGAGCAAAAACAATCCGCCATAGCGCTACAATTTTTCGCCACCTTACTGGCCATTCTCCTGTGCTGCAAGTGCATCAAGTTTTATTCCGATCGGTGAAACGGTGAAATATTACAAAAGTTATTGGTCTGTTATTTGCCAGGACGGCGACGCCCCTTCCGGCACCCGGTATCAATCACCGGCGGGGAGAATAAAGCTGAAGTAACGGAGTGCCGGCGAGGGCTGCTGTGTTCGCAGGCGGGGGCTGCAGTGTCGGCGGGCGGGGGCTGATGTGTTTGCGGGCGGGGGCAGCGACCACCATGATGAGCCAAGTGCCGATGAGTGCAGCCGGGGCTGGGAGCCACTGAGTGTGACAGGCGCTGGGTTCCGGAGCCAGTGAGTGAGTCTGGAGCCGGGTCCAGCAGCCAGTGAGTGCGGTCGGAGCCGGAGCCGCTGAGCCCACATACCCCCCTACCCCCCACCACACCCTACCCCCTCCCACATACACACCCTCCCCTACCCCCACAACCCTCCTCCCCCACACACGCCCCTCCCCCACACATCCCCCCTCCTCCCACACACCCCCTCCCATCACACGCCCTCACCCCCACACACACACCCTCCTCCACACACCCCTCCCCCACACACACCCTCCTCCACACACCCCTCCCCCACACACCCCTCCCCCACACACACACCCTCCCCCACACACACCCCTCCCCCACACACATCCCCTTCCCACACACACACCCTCCTCCCACACCCCCTCCCCCACACACACCCCCTCCCCAACACACACACCCTCCCCCGCACCCCCCTCCCCCACTCAGCCCCCTTCCCTCACCCAGCCCCCTTCCACACACACCCCTCCCCCACACACACCCTTCCCCACACATCACACCCAACACACACACCCTCCCCCACACACACACCCTTCCCCGCACCCCCCCCTCCCCCACTCAGCCCCCTTCCCTCACCCAGCCCCCTTCCACACACACCTCTCCCCCACACACACCCCTTCCCCACACACAACCCTCCCCCCACTCCCCCCTCCCCCGCATTGGGGAATGGGTTGCGTTGGGAGAGCAGGCCTCCCATGTGACTGGGACCCAATGGGTCCCACTTAGTCTAGTCTCCTTTAAAAATTGCCCCTTTTATCTTGAACCTATGTCCTCCAGTCTTTGACATTTCCACTTGGGAAAAAATTGTCAAAACTATGCTTTTCATAATTTTATATATTTCTATCAGGTCGTCCCTAAACCTCTGATATCCCAGATCTCAATTCAAACTAAAGGCAGGGTCTTATGTCTGAATAAAACAAACTGAAAGAATGGTGAATTAGGAAATCATATTGAACGTATGGCAGTAAACTAGCTATGTTTAACATTTGAAGAATCAATAGATTGTTTACAAGTAATATATAAAATTTTAAGACAAAAATACTGAATAGCAAAATGAGGTTCAGAAATGGTTAACATGGTTAGTGTTAGATCAAAGGAAAAGGTTTATAAAAATGCCAAAAAAACAAAGCACAAGACTGCAGATGCTGGAATCTGCAGCGAAAGTGAGCAGCTGGCGGAACTGAGCAGGTCGGGCAGCATTTGTGGAGAGATGTGTACATCAACACTTCTGGTCAAGACCCTTCATCTGGACTGAAAGTGGAAAGGAGAAGTAACCAGTATAAAGAGGTGGGGAGAAGATTGGGGCAGGATCTAACAAGCGACAAGTGAGGAGGGGTTGATTAAACAGATATAAATCAGATGGATTCTCCCCGTTGGATTGCAACCTTGTCGTGGTCGGGATCTTGTGTGTCTCAGTGACCTCTAGAGCTATGCCAGCGGGAGATTTGTCTCCTGTTAGGGTCTCCCATGCTGGACAGGTCGAAGGGTAGAGGCGAGACCAAGAGTGATCCACTGGTCCTCCAGGTTGGAGGTTGAGCACAGGGCTAACAACCCTGTCTCGTAAAACAAATATGTTACGGAAACAGCAGCTGAAGGAATCAACAAGGACTGGAGGACCTTCGTTGCTGCCCTACATGCCAGGAGGCATAATAGGCAGGCAGTAAGTAAGTAAGTAAGTAAGTAAGTAAGTAAGTAAGTAAGTAAGTAAGTAAGTAAGTAAGTAACATCAGATTGATTAGAGAAAGGTGGAGATAGCAATAGAGGGTTGCATTGATGTGGAGAACTAAAGGCTGCAGATTCTGGAATTGAATAGGAAAGGAAGGTGAAAATGGAACTGAATGTGGCATGGTGGTGGATAGGAAAAGCAGAGGGAGGAGAAGGGTGAGCAGTAGGTGGGAAGAAGATACAATCGGAGGAATGCATGGAGGAGAAGAGGAAAGGGGATGTGAGAGAGGACCAAGGTAGATGAAAGAAGGGAGAAGGGCACCGGGGGTTCCGGGTTATGTACTTGAGGAATTTGGCATTGATGAACAACTAGTACTGCAGAAATTAATGAGAGAGAGGGAGCTGATAAATTCCCTATGTCTGTTGACCTCCAACGCAGGCTTGAACGAGGTGGTGATGGAGATAACAGATGACTGGTTGTCATCTTACAAAATTCCATAGATTCCGGAATGTTTCCCACAGACTGGAGGGCAACAAATGTGAAGCCACTTTTTAGGAAAGGAGAAGGAGCGAAAACAAAGCAACCTGTACCAGCTAGCATGATATCAGTAGCAGAGAAAGTGCTGAAATTTGTTATTAACTAAATAGAAACTAATATGATTGACCAGTGTCAACATGTATTTCTGAAATTGTGATCATCTTTGCCAATTTTTAAGGTAACTAGCATATAAACACAAGCCAATATGCTTAGATTTGGGTCTCGACCCGAAAGGTCACCCATTCCTTCTCTCCAGAGATGCTGCCTGTCCTGCTGAGTTACTCCAGCATTTTGTGTCTATCTTCGATTTAAATCACCATCTGCAGTTCTTTCTAGATTTTAAGATGCCTTAAATAATGTGCCGTACAAGAGGTTATTAACCAAAATGAGAGTACATAAGACTGGTGTAATATATTGGCATGACTAATGGAAAGAAAACAGGAGAGTAGGAATAGGAATAAATTACTTTATTTTTGTAGTGAGACTATGAACATTGGGTATGACAGCCATTAGGGCTCTGGGTTCCCTGGTTGCTATTCCTCGAACCAGGGATCATCATATTAAACTGAAAGGTTAATAATTCAGGGTAGAGAGATTGAAAGATACAGCAGGGAAACAGGCCCTTTATCCCACCATCCATGCTCAATAGTCAATAGTCAATAATCAGATTTATTCGTCACATACACAATGAAGTGCAGTGAAATGAATTTGCCAGCAGCAGTACAATAAAAAAAGAACACACATTACACAACAAAAAATTTAACACAAAACATCCACCACAGTATTCATTACTGTGGTGGAAGGCACAAAGTTCAGTCAGTCCTCCTCCATTGTTCCCCCGTGGTCGGGACCACAAACCTTCGCAGTCGCCGCTGCAGGCAGCCAGATGTACAGGCCCTCTCGTCTGGAAGGTAAGTCCCGAATCGGTGCTTCCCTACCGGAGACCGCTGCTTCAAGATGATGTAGGCTGCAGGCCGGCGATCGAAGATCTAAGTCCCCGCAGTGCCGCGGCTAGAAGCACCGCAGACCATGGCTTCAAGATGTTGTAGGCCGCGAGCCGGCAGTCGGAGCTCTTCTCCTCCGGGGTCACCAACGAGGGTTCCCAGGCTCCGCAGACTGCAGCTTCAAGATGTAACAGTCGGCAGGCCAGCGATCGGAGCACCCCTTTCTGGCGACTACCGGTGAGGGCTCGCCCACTCCGCGACAAAATGTCCGCGCTGCGCTCGCTGCTGAAGCTCTGGGCCCGACTCCGGGAAAGGCCCCACCAATCCATGATGTTAGGCCGTGAAGGAGGGCGTCAGGGAAAAAGTCGCCTTTCCGGGGAGGAGGCCACCGAAAGCGGTTCCCCCCTTACCCCCCTCACCACCCCCCACAAAAGACA
Source organism: Amblyraja radiata (assembly GCF_010909765.2). Classification (NCBI taxonomy): domain Eukaryota; kingdom Metazoa; phylum Chordata; class Chondrichthyes; order Rajiformes; family Rajidae; genus Amblyraja; species Amblyraja radiata. The sequence goes on from NC_045961.1 coordinate 71,813,760, forward strand.
CACCGAGAGACACTAAAACACACATTTGGACACACTAAAAAATACAAAAAAGCTGTCTTGCAGTGCCCCCACCGACTGATGCTAACCATCAATCACCCATTTCACAATAATTCTATGTCATCCCACTTTCTCATTCACTCCCTAAACACAAGAGGCAGATTACGGAGGCCAATTAAACTACAAACCCCACACATCTTTGGGATATGTGAGGAAACCGGAACATCTGGAAGAAACACACAAGGTCACATGGAGAACATGCAAACTCTACAGAGACAGTAACCCGAGGTTAGAATCAAACTCGGATCCCTGATGCTCTGAAACAGTAACGGTACCACGTGCCAAAGTGAGAAGAGATTTCTTCACCCACAGGGTGTTGAATCTTTCCAATGACTCTTCTAGGACTCTGGACGCTCAGTCACTGAGTATATTCAAGAAGTGGATAGATTTCTTGAAATTATGGGGATTTAAGGGCTACAGATTTAGTTCAGAAAATGGCTCAGAGGAAACATCATCTATAATATAGAATAGAACAGTTGGTAGAGGTCCTATTGGCCTGTTCTGCTACTATTTTTATATTCTTGACATAATTCAACCAAGTACAGATAGTTCCACTATAACACATGTTTCCATAAAACAAATTGGATATAATGTGACTAATGAATTAGGGAATACTATCTGGGTCAAAATGGTCATAACACAATTTCCACTGGGAACTAGAGAACCACTTTCCAAGTTACTTTGGAAATTGGTGAGCAGGAAAAATATTTGTCTTGGGAATAAAAAACAAGCTAGGGAAAAAATTGTTTCTATGTAACCTCATCACTACAGTCAGACACCATTGTTTCTTAAGGACTCAGCTGCTACTTTAACTGCGGGTGACCATTGAAATTGACAAGCAATCGCTTCTATTGATCATTGTGCAATGATACAATATTAAACAACGCAACATACAGCTGTTAGTATTTTTAGTTTGCAGTTATAAAAATAAACTTTTCTATTTAAAAGATCATTAATTGTGAAAATCCTGCAGCAAAAATAACTTGTTTTGTTGAGTCCAAACCTTTTAATCCCCTAACCCCTTACAGCATTGCTACAATGACTTTAATAGCACGATTCTCTCTAATGTGAGGTTTCTTAGGAGTGGAATCATCACATTATAGCAAAACTACCTGTAATGTGCAAAGAAGATGCCATAAACTTGAAGTCAATGGGAATCAGGTGGAAAGCCATCTATCCCATAGTCTTATACTGCTCAAAGGAAGGTGGGTTTGGAGTCAATTATTTCACCCTCAAGACAATACCGCAGGAGGTTCTCATGGCATTTCTTCATGATAATTATGTGTAGCTGCCTCATTTTTCCATGCATCGTCAGGTCTGGATAACACTGAGACTTGGGAGGGTAAGGAAACGGAGTAGTAAAACCACGCAAATACCAAGCAATGATCATCAACAAGAAATAATCCAACCACCTTTTTCAAGACAGTGATATTTTCATCTTCACCTCCAATACCTTCGCCAATGAACATGCAGCCTGACATTCTGAGCTCCTCCAGCAATTAGTATTTTGCTATTTGCTATTAGAACAGGTAAGAGATTGGATATTCTGCAACATAATGGTTCACTTCCTGACTCCCTCTAACTTCTCCATTACCTGGTAGCGTGTAGTCAGGAATGTGATGGGGTACTTGTATGAAGAAGATGATCTATAATCACACTCATGAAATTCAACGCCATCCAAGATAATGCATTCACTTGATCGGCAACCCATTCATCTGCCTAAACATTCATTCCCTCAAACACTGACCCGAGTTTGATCCTGACATTGTGTGCTGTATCTGGGTGCTCCAGTTTTCTCCCACATCTCAAAGATGTGCAGATTTGTAGGTTAATTGGCCTCTATAAAATTGTCCCTAGTATGTAGGGTGACAGTGAGAAAGTGGGATAATATAGAACTAATGTGAATGGGTGATCGATCAGTGGTCAATGTGGACTTGCTAGGAAAAAGGGCCTGTCTCCATGCTGTATCTCTAAACTAAACTAAGCTAAACTGAACTGACTTACCACAACTGTGTGCATTATCTACTGGATTCACTGTTGCAACTTGCGAAAGCAGCTCTAAAACCTACAATATTTACCACCCCTCAATTCCTCTTCAACTCATACACTATGTGCCTAGGACAAATGTTACCTTTTCTGTGGTTCCGCTGTAGTTGTGTGAAAAGCCTGGAACTCCTTGGCTAACTGTATTATGGAAGCACTGTCACCTCATGTACTGCAGTATTTAAGAATGCAACTCATCGCTAGCTTCCCAAGGATAACTCACGATGTCCAAATTTTGCCTTGTTAATGATACTCAGATTCCAAGAATAGTTTTGTGTCTAAACTCCCCACATTATTTTAGAACAGTTGGAGTAGTAAAAACAGGCTATTACAATTCGGTCCGTTTAACAACAGTTGTGAGGAGATTATTGGAATCTATCATCAGATTGAGTGACTGAGAACTTGGACAAGTACTGCATAAGGTGATTAAGGTAGAGTCAATGTGAATTTGTGTAGGCTATGGCTGAGCGTTCTGAGTACTTGAAAATGGCACATTATGAAGTAGCTATGAAGTTGGTTCACATGCTTGATCAATGGTGTTTTATCATTAATGTCTTATTATTATTAATGTTTAGTGTTTTCTGAGTCATTCGTAACTGTCACTGTATGTCATGTTGTTAATTGTGGGCTGAGCACCAAGGCAAATTCCTTGTATGTGAATACTTGGCCAATAAACTTACTTACTTACTTACCTAAGGTTGTTGGCTACATGGACACATTTGATAATATTCTACTTGAAAGCTCTTTAAGAAAAGTAGAAGCATAAAGTGATGGAGGTCTTACAATAAATAGCATTTCTACTGGATAGGACTGGAACAAAATATCACCTATCCATGTTCTCCAGAGATGATACCTGCCCGCTGTGCTACTCCAGCACATTATATCTTTTTTGGTAAAGCAGCATCTGCAGTTCCTTGTGGCTCCACTAGATAGGAGATGGTAGGACTGAGGGGACATTTTTGATTTGAGGAGTGTTGCAAGTAGTTTCCCTCAGAGATCAGGATATCAGAGCACATAAATAACCTTATGATTTAATCAATCATGTTTTCGAATTAAATATTAAGAAATATTAAGACACATTCTATATTACAATTGAATGAGTAAATGGCCTCTTTTTACTGATATGCATATACTAAAATGCATATTTTAAGAGAGTGGGCTGGTTCAGGTCAAGGGGAGTAAGTCCAAGGCTTTCTCCCTCATCTTTACTTTGGATGTCCCATCACTCAACACCTCCATTCCCCACCAGGAAGGTCTTAAAGCTCTCCATTTATTCCTCGACTGCAGAACCACCAATTTCCATCTTTTAACACTCTCCTCCGCCTAGTAATAATAATAATAATAAATTTTATTTATGGGCGCCTTTCAAGAGTCTCAAGGACACCTTACAAGAATTTAGCAGGTAGAGGAAAAACATGTAAGGGGAATGAAATAAATAGTAGAGACATGACTAGTACACAAAGTAAAGACAGAATTCAATTCAAAACACAATATGAGGCAATTAATGCACAGATGAAAAGGGAGGGGGGCGTGGGGCTAAGGATAGGCAGAGTTGAAGAGATGGGTCTTGAGGCGGGACTGGAAGATGGTGAAGGACACGGAATTGCGGATCAGTTGGGGGAGTGAGTTCCAGAGCCTGGGAGCTGCCCTGGAGAAGGCTCTGTCCCCAAAACTGCGGAGGTTGGACTTGTGGATGGAGAGGAGACCGGCTGATGTGGATCTGAGGGACCGTGAGGGTTGGTAGGGGGAGAGGAGGTCAGTGAGATATGGGGGGGCCAGATGGTGGAGGGCTTTGTAGGTGAGGATAAGGATTTTGTAGGTGATCCGGTGGGAGATGGGAAGCCAGTGAAGTTGTTTGAGTAGAGCTGGTCCTTATCCTTAACAACTTCTCCTTCGACTCCTCCCACTTCCGCCAAATCCAAGGCATAGCTATGGGCACTCGCATGTTCCAGGCATACACTGGCCCTATCACCGAACTCTATCACCGAACTCTACCTCCTAAATGGCGTCAAGTTGTGTAAAGGGGAAGTACAATGGGATCTGGGGGTCCTTGTACATCAGTCTATGAAAGTAAGCATGCAGGTACAGCAGTCAGTGAAGAAAGCGAATGGCATGTTGCCCTTTATAACAAGAGGAATCGAATATAGGAGCAAAGAGGCCCTTCTGCAGTTGCACAGAGCCCTAGTGAGACCACACCTGGAGCATTGTGTACAGTTTTGGTCCCCTCATTTTGGACCCCTATGTTGCAGGGTCTTTGCTCTGTTATCTTGTGATTGGTCAAGGCATGGAGCCTTGCCCGAATTGTTTGTTACCTGGTTAAATGTGTCTTTACTTAGGGGAAGTGTCTTCCATTAGAAACTTTATGTAGAACTCAATGTAATGGGGTATTTGGTGATTGGGTTAGGGAACTGTATTTAGGTTAGGGAACCCCCCATGTATTTCGCGCCATGGGTCCGATACTGTATAAAAGAGGGTACATGTTGCCCTTTATAACAAGAGTCTGTGTCGATCTTCTGGGGTAGCACTTGGGACCGTGCTGACTTGCTGGAGGTGTCTATTCGCATGAGGCTGAAGGGCTTGGACGAGTACAGACAAGGATCGGACCCGCGGTATTGGTTAGGTATCGTATAGGAAGTGTGTTTGTGATTGAGAATAAAGAAGTTTAGTTGATCCAGTGCTTGACTCAGTGAGGCCCAGCGCAAATGGGAGGAACAGCACCTCATATTTCGCTTGGGTAGCTTACACACCAGCGGTATGAACATTGACCTCTCTAACTTCAAGTAGCCCTTGCTTTCCCTCTCTCTACATCCCCTCCCCATTCCCAGTTCTCCCACCAGTCTTACTGTTTCCGACTACATTTTATCTCTGTACCGCCCACCCCCCTGACATCAGTCTGAAGAAGGGTCTCGACCCAAAATGTCACCCATTCCTTCTCTCCAGAGATGGTCCAGCATTTTGTGTCTACCTTTGATTTAAACCAGCATCTGCAGTTCTTTCCTACAAAGTAAAAGTGGCATGTTGGGAGTGTCGTCTATTTTAGGTCCAGGAAAGGTAGACGGGAATATTTTCTCAAAGCCGTTAGCTTAGAAAACTGTATAGGAATGAAGGCACTTGGTAATCTGGTCCAGTAAAGCTAATGCACTGGCATCGAAAGTTGTTAGAATCTTGGCTTTTACCTCAAGAAGGGTTGAGCTCAAAGAGGATGAAAATATGTTTTGGTTGTACGGAGACTTGGTTAGATCCCATCTGGAGTCCTGTATTCAATTTTGGGCATTAAATCTCAGGAAAGATATATTAATGTGGGAGCAGGTACAACACAGATTTTCCAGATTGATACCAGCTCTTAAAAGTTTAAATTATGAGAATGGTTTGCAAGGACTTAGCCAAACGCATAAGATTCCAATATTTTGTTCTCTCAAGACATAAAAAAGACACCTTCGACTTCATAAAAAATATATAACTTCTGGGCAATTCTTTATACCGTACAGCTGTACAGCTGGAGTATTGATTGAAAACACATCACTTTACTGTCTTCTTTATATTCCCAAAAACAGAACAAAGGATTGTACTAAAGTGCAGAGTACAAGGTATGTGGCATGCACTTATACTTGAGTGTATTTTGGGGAAATGATCATGGACTAGAAATTCTAATGTTTAGCACAACATTTATGTGCATTGGATGATAGAATTTCTCTGAAAAAATTATCTTCAAAGAAAAGGATTAACTTATCACATAGCCACATTCTTGAGTTATCTCCCAAGTTCTTCAAGCACCTGACATGCACATGGACGGAGGCACTTAGATGTTCGCAGTGGTATCCAGTGTAGAGCTACATATACCTGGACGGTACCCGGACGTGGCGCCGACAGACAAGAAGCCAAAGCAAAGAAGTCGAAGCCAAAGAACAGAATGGAAATGAGGCTGAAACGCCAATAAACTGAAAGAGTCCAAAGACGAAACGCCTACCAACCGAAAGGATGGGACGCCTAAATCCCAAGGATCCGAAACGCTGCGTCGCCTAAAAGGAAACTTACCGAATGGCCGCTCTGTCGAAATGCCACCTACCCGAAAGGCGGCGTCACCTACAGGCCAAAGGACCGACTGCCGCTCAACAGAAAAGTCCAATAACGGACTTGACGTTGCCGGGGGGCGGGACTTGTCAGCGATTGGTCCAGGCCCCCGCGTCCATCACATCACTGTGAAGGCATGAACATTGTCCCAAACGTCCGCACCACCCGACCCACAGCCCGCGGAGGGTGGCCATGGGAGAGTGGCGGCTGTCCCAAGCGTTGCACAGCTTCGGCCACTTTCAACTTGGTGCTTGGGTTCAGATTACCCAGTCACCAATGGCTTGTGTGGGAAAATGAACCCCACGCTACCGTCTCCCCCTTCTCTCTCCCCCTGTCTCTCTCCCTTCTCTCTCTCCCTTCTCTCCCCTCTTCTCTCCCCCCTCTTCTATCTCTCCTCCTCTCTCTCCACTCTTCTCTCTCTCACCCCCTCTCTCTCCCTTCTCTCTCTCACCATTCTCTCTCGCCCCCTTCTCTCTCCCTCCCTTCTCTCTCCCCTCCTCTCCCTCTCCCCCTCTTGCTCTCCCTTCTCTCTCTCCCTTCTCTCTCTCCCTTCTCTCCCCTCTTCTCTCTCTCCTCCTCTCTCTCCACTTCTCTCTCCCCCCCTCTCTCCCCCTTTTTTTACACAGAGAGTGGTGAATCTCTGGAATTCTCTGCCACAGAATGTAGTTGAGGCCAGTTCATTGGCTATATTTAAGAGGGAGTTAGATGTGGCCCTTGTGGCTAAAGGGATCAGGGGATATGGAGAGAAGGCAGGTACAGGATACTGAGTTGGATGATCAGCCATGATCATATTGAATGGCGGTGAAAGCTCGAAGGGCCGAATGGCCTACTCCTGCACCTATTTTCTATGTTTCTATGTTTCTCTCTCCCCTCCTCTATCTTCTCCTCCCCCCCCCCTCTCCCTTCTATCCCCTACTCTCCCCCTTCTCTCTCTCCTCCGCCTACACCCGCGGGAGCGTCCCACAGTCACTGACTGCGGTCGGAGGGTGGGGGTGGGGAATCACCCTGGTGTGGAGGTTGGGGTCTGATGGTGGTGCATCGCAGTCAGGGATTGTGGGACACTCCCGCAGGTGGAGACGGAGGAGAGAGAGAAAGGGGAGAGAAGGGGAGAGAGAGAAGGGAGAGAGAGGGGTGGGTTGGGCGAGGGGGAGAGAGAGAAGGGAGGGAGAGAGAAGGGGGAGAGAGAGAGGGGGGGGGGTGTGAGGGGAAGAGTCTCCAAATCTCTTTTCTTTCCAGGCCTGTCTTCCTCCACAACCCCTTCCCCGTCCATAACATGCAGAACGGATGCACAATCTACCTGTTTTCCTTCATACAGTCAGCCGGTGCAGAGCTGGTGAAACAAGCCCCTTCATTGTGTCTTATGTGCTGTAGGATTTTGCAGCAGAGTGACTTTGGAAAAGCATGCATTGCTCTCAACAATCACATTTAGCTTATGTAATTCACTGCACATGATATCTATAAACTCACAGAATGAGGATAATATAAGCAAATCCATTTGATATGAACATTAAAATGATTGTAATATTCAAAACAAGAATTTCCACCACAAAAAAGTGGAACATGAGTTAGCATCCATATGTCCCTGTCTGAGGGAGCTATCACTTTTCGTCATACAGCGTAGAAACAGGCCCTTCAGCCCAATTTGCCCACACCAGCCAACATATAACCCAGCTACACTAGTCCCACCTGCCTGCATTTCACCCAAATCCCTTCAAACATGTTCTAGCCATGCAGCTGTCTGTTTCTTAAACGTTGCAATAGTCTCTGCCTCAACTACCTGCGCTGGCAGCTTGTTCCATACACCCACCACCCTTTGTGTGAATTTCATTTGATTATTCATTGAGATGTTGATAGAAGTCTCCTGTCCTCAAATGATGGACCACTCACAGAATTCCACATTACACATGCAGATCTTTAGTTTAGTTCAGAGGTACAGCATGGAAACAGACCCTTGAACTAACCATCAATCATCTCTTTACAGTATTTCTATGTAATCCCACTTTCTCACCCACTTCCTATGCACTGGGCGAGGGCGGGGAGGGTGGGGGGCAATTGAACTATAAATCCACATGTTTCTGGGATGTGGGAGGAAACCTGAGCACCCTGAGGAAACCCACCCTATTACTGGGAGAACATGCAAACTCCACACAGACAGCACCCGAGGTCAGGATCGAACCTGGATATCTGAAGCTGTGAGGCGTCAGCTCTACAAACTGCGCCACTGCGCTGCCATTTCAATTTCCCATTTAGTTGCAGTCACTTGAAAATTACTTTCAACCAAGCAGCAAGGTGAAAAATGAAAGGGAAATAGCGATTAAGTCAATCTTTGGCTGGAGAAGGTAGTGTTCTGGTTCAAAAAGACTGCAGGATCCGGAGTGTAAATGAATGGAAAAGTAGTGTGTACAATGAATTCCAGGTAGCTTGGACTTTTAATTTTCTAAATAGCTGGATGCTTGAGTGTAAATTGAAGGAACTAAAGATTGAACTAAAGAATGACATGGGAGGGTCACAAGAGGAGTTCAACAAGAGATCTCATAAGTGACAAGGACAGAAACCAGGCAGCAGAAACCAAACTTGCTTCGGAGGTCTGAATCTTACTGTCCGAGATCAAACTTTATTTCCTAATGTTTCAGTTCGTGAGAAACCCACAGCAGACCACCTGGTCACTCGGCACGTTGTTAAAATGCCATCCGTGTCTTTTGCATGCAGTTAAGCCCAATTAACATTTATTAATGAGGTGCCCATCCAAGTCAGGGGAAAACCTTAAACATCGCCTTAAATAGTAGAATTAGACTTACGAAGGAATAGGACCAGAGGGATAGATATGTTGCTCAATACTAATTCTTAATCCACCTTGTTTTTACATGTTTGAACCTGATTATACTAATTGTAGCAGAATTTCTTAATTTGTATGATTAGGGGACTGCTGTTTGTTTTGATCAGTGAGGCGCGTTGTAGTTGAAATTATTTTATTGTAACAAGTTTATGCAAAGCAATCAAAACTTTCTCCTTGGCAACCCCAATGAAATACAGAAACAAATAATGACTCTTCTGCTGCTCTGAGTGGGGAGAGGTTGTTACATAGTGTTTTTTAAAGGAGGTAGATTGTTCCTTGGATGCTAAATGCCCCTGTCCCACTTAGGAAACCTGAACGGAAACCTCTGGAGACTTTGCGCCCCACCCAAGGTTTCCGTGCGGTTCCCGGAGGTTTTTGTCAGTCTCCCTAATGGTCTTACATTCCACTACCTGCAACCTCCGGCAACCACCTTCAACTAGCATCGCAACCGGCTTCGACTAAAAAATTACCGATTTTTAAAACGGCAAACTATTTTTAGTCGCGGCCAGTTTTGAATTTTTTTAAATAATCGCCAGAACATAGAAGAAGCGGAAACCACTTTCGACCAGTAGGGAAACTGACAAAAACCTCCGGGAACCTCCGGGAACCGCACGGAAACCTTGGGTGGGGCGCAAAGTCTCCAGAGGTTTCCGTTCAGGTTTCCTAAGTGGGACAGGGCATAATGGATCAATGATAACAGCCACTGAGGTAAAACTACATGATATTGTGGCAGTGTACTTTATATTTCCCCCATTTTTAATTCGAATTGCTTTTGAGTGTTTTAGACCATCATCAATGTTAAAGTCTGCTAAAGTTAATATATCCAATGTTAATAGATTCCATTAAATATTAAATAGGCCATTAGGAAAATTTCAATTTGCTGGATACTCCTGGCACAGAATTAGTGATCACTATCCAACCAAGAAATATTTGTACTTATCTCACTCAATTGACCACAATGAGAAATCAGCTCCATCTATTGAAGCCATAATGCCATTATATGAAGAAATGGGAAAAGAAGAACAAGGCCAAAAGACAGCAGAAAGTAATTTTGACATTTATCAAAGCTACACTCCTTTGCTTAGTCAGCCATAAATGATGTTGTACTTACCACAACACTCAAGGAGCCGTTTGGTCTATCAAGCTCATACCAGCTCCCAAGAGTGCAATCCAATCAGCCTCAACTTCCCTCTCCTCACTTTCTCTAAATATAGTCCTTCCTTACATGTCTATCAGTTCCTCCTTTGAGTATATTGCCATTTACCTGTACTCTGAGGTAATTTTCTGTAGCCGGTTAATCTGTCTACACATCTTTGGGATGTGAGATAAAAGCAGAGCACTTCGCAGAAACACGTGGTCAGGAAAAGAATGTAAAAAATTCCATCCTGACAGCATCTGTGCTCAAGTTTGAACCCTCATTCTCAGAGCTGTGAGGCTGTAGCTCTAACCAGTGTCACTATATGCCAGGAGAAATGTAAAGGGAGAATGTTTCTGAATGGTTCAGACTATTAAAAATCATTCATACTATTAAATTTGTATTTAATTAAAAACATCATAATGCACCCAAACAAATAAAAAAATCTAAATTGTCTCTCCTTACCTTAGTCCAAGTAACCATTCCCCTCCATTGAAATAAATGAATAAGCTGCCCCTCATTAGGTTTACACTGGCACAGGTTGTTCAATCAGATTTCCCACTTGAAGTGAAGGGGGAATCGTCAATATCTTTCGACTGTTATGCTAAACTCCTTCATATACGTGGTCATCTCGTATCAGTTATGATTTTAAACCAGAATGTTTACCTTCAACAAAATTGCTAGAAACACCCAATTTTAACCACAGCTTTCATATTTATGAAGAAAGCTCAAAGTTGCAAGAGATGATGAAAGGAAATGTTGGCTGATTATTGGGAAACTGTCAAAGTTTCCCTGCAAAATGTATTAAAGGCACTAATGGGCAGCGGGAAAAAAGGAAATGTTTCACATAAGATTGTTTTTGGCTGTCATCTAAAAGATCAAAGAAGAGTTGCAATACTTTGCAATTGCAGTAAGCAAAAGAAAAAACAAATCCCAGGTTTAATGTTCCATGACAAATAAAAAGGACAAACAATTATAATATTTGGTGAAATTATTCATTTTATCGTGCACACAACAGATCATCGATGCATAGAACTATCTGTGAATCTTGCAGGATGTTTGTGTTTAAGAGTTGCTGTTGGAGAAATGCCCAAGATTCCAGGTTATACTAGTCAAATCTGAGAATGCATAATTTCAGTGGAGGATCTTGACCAAAAATAATCATGTAAGGATGAAGAATAACATTCTAGTCTAAAATCATAACTGATATGAGATGACAGATGACTGCAAGAGAACTAATCTGTCTAATTTTAGTTGAGATATTTCAATTGAGGTTCCATGAGGTACATTTTGTTAACAAGTTCCATTGTACCATGTCATAGAAACATAGAAACATAGAAAATAGGTGCAGGAGTAGGCCATTTAGCCCTTCGAGCCTGCACCGCCATTCAATATGATCATGGCTGATCATCCAACTCAGTATCCTGTACCTGCCTTCTCTCCATACCCCCTGATCCCTTTAGCCACAAGGGCCACATCTAACTCCCTCTTAAATATAGCCAATGAACTGGCCTCAACTACCTTCTGCGGGAGAGAATTCCAGAGATTCACCACTCTCTGTGTGGAAAAAGTTTTCCTCATCTCGGTCCTAAAAGATTTGCCCCTTATCCTTAAACTGTGACCCCTTGTTCTGGACTTCCCCAACATCGGGAACAATCTTCCTGCATCTAGCCTGTTTAACCCCTTAAGAATTTTGTAAGTTTCTATAAGATCCCCCCTCAATCTTCTAAATTCTAGCGAGTACAAACCGAGTCTATCCAGTCTTTCCTCATATGAAAGTCCTGACATCCCAGGAATCATGTCTGGTGAACCTTCTCTGTACCCCCTCTATGGCAAGAATGTCTTTCCTCAGATTAGGAGACCAAAACTGTACGCAATACTCCAGGTGTGGTCTCACCAAGACCCTGTACAACTGCAGTAGAACCTCCCTGCTCCTATACTCAAATCCTTTTGCTATGAATGCTAACATACCATTCGCCTTCTTCACTGCCTGCTGCACCTGCTTGCCTACTTTTAATGACTGGAGTACCATGACACCCAGGTCTCGTTGCATCTCCCCCTTTCCTAATCGGCCACCATTCAGATAATAATCTACTTTCCTGTTTTTGCCACCAAAGTGGATAACCTCACATTTGTCCACATTATACTGCATCTGCCATGCATTTGCCCACTCACCCAGCCTATCCAAGTCACCTTGCAGCCTCCTAGCATCCTCCTCACAGCTAACACTGCCCCCCAACTGTCACCACATTCCCACTGACACAGCAAAGGGATGACATGTTTTCTGTGCTCTGTTAAGAATACTTTTCAGTCCACTTCATGATGATTCATAATTGTGGTGTGGTTAATCTTCTATCCATTTCACCCACTATTGCCTTCTTGTTGACATTCGCCTTTGTCTCTCGGCTTTATTGAGACCGCCCAACCTCCCCAATTACATTATCTGCCGTGTAATTTACTGACATGTTCTCTTGCAGTGTTTTTCAAGTGTATGATTTAATTTTATAATGTTGTTAAGAATCCTCCACACCATATTTGAGCAATATTTGTGCATTCTCCTCAATTTAAAACAATAATACATCGTCAGTAAGAATTCCTCATTAGGTCATCCAGTTTGGCTGGTTGTAACTCATGTACTTTTCCATAAAAGCAGATATATAAGGTCGAAGATAAGATGCACATGGCTAAGCCTGCACACATATGGCTGGCAGATACAAACGGTAATTGCTGGCTGATGTTTGAACCAGCGATCACTACAGTGAAGAGCCAAGTGCTGTCATGGCTTGTCTTCCTGAGCAGAGTAACTGTCGATTCTGTCTATCCTACTTTTGTGTGTGTTTATCCTGAAGTTCCTTTTTGCCGGAGGCTTGCACAAGGGATTGTTGCGGAGTTTGTACTGCGATTCTAGTATCAAATGTCCTTCTCACATACTTTGTAAAAATATTACTGTGAGGTTACCATAGCAAACACGCGGCAGCAGCTGGATTGATTTATTTCCACTCACTTGCTGAAGAATGCTTGTTGCTGCTGTTGCAAAAAGACAACTATTTTAACAACATCTCTGCAAGCAATGTACTTCATGTATAATAAAATACCACAGGGGATTTTAGTAAATAATAACCTAGTACATAATCTGATAAGTAAAAAATTATTGACTGTAGGTTTCCATTTTGGGCATAGAATTATGCACACAAATGCATTAGTTTCACGGGTTTCTTTCCTCACATTTCTGCTCAAACACAGTTTGAATATAAAGCATCGTTGAACCTGTAATGACTGGGCAAAAGCTTTTAGATGATCATTTTGTTTTAAAATCCGCACTAAATATATTCCTTCATGTAGTTAAACGTGGTAACATGGTGCAGTTTTATTGATACAATTAAAAATGGTCAATTGCATATTAATACATTTTAATCAGGTAACATAATCTGTAAATAACTTAATCACACAACTAAAATGGTTACTTTTATAGGTCGCAATCATTTTCTGAGTAATTGCTCCACAGCCCTTGGAGTGCAAAATAGTTGGTGGTTCAGAGTCAAATTTAAAGTTGGAGCGACACAGGGACATAACGATTTTGATCAAGGAATCAGGGAGAACGGGGAATCATGGAATCAGAGGATTGGGGAATTGCGGAGATATGGGGGGCAAATCAGGGAGATTGCGAGATGGTGGCTCTGGGATTGAGAGTAGGGATGTTAAGGGATCAAAGGATATGGCAATCAGCAAAACTGTGAAGTCAAGAGGTACGGAATCCGGGGATTAGGGAATTAGGGTTTCAGATGTTCTGAGAAACGGTGCATCACGGAGATATTGCAATTAAAGAATTGGGGAATCTGGAGTGGAAAATCAGGAGAGGTGGTTAGTGTTAGAAAATGAAGTCCAGGGCCAATTAAGTGCTGGGGATGACAATGCATTGACAATGGACCCAAAGGGGAGGTGATAAGTAATGGGACTTACAAGAGAGGAATGTCCCATGATTGCAGTAACATGGTTAAAACTGGCCATGTGCTGCTCAGAAGAACACAAACTAATTTCCCTGACAATAATTCAACAAGGAGCCCTCATGAAGATGCCCTACCATTCAGTATCCTGATGTAGAAATTCAATTGACCCTCAAGGGGGAAACGTGACTGGAATTACCCAGCAGAATTATCGGGTGTGGCGTTATTCCATCCGGGAATAGTCACAATCATATTCCATTCAGAAAAAAAATATTTTTTTGGACAGCCAGTGTTGAAAGAAACATTGCTGAATTTCTAGGCTGTAACTACTCAGGCAGAATCAATATATTCCACCAGACCACAAGGCATTCTGCAAAAATAAGCACTCAATGTTCATGTCCATGCTATTGCCAGGGATTTGTTTAAGAAAACAAACAGATAGGAACTTAGCTTTACTCAACTGTGTATCATCAGTGCAGCTTAACCTTGTCAAACCATTCGAAGACAGGAAGCAGTTTAAGGACACTGGCAGTAATACAAACTGATAAAACAAAGCAGACTCGATGGATAAGTGCTCCACATGCACCAAATTCTCCGAACAGCACGGAATTGCACTGTTACCAGAAACACATAAGCCAAAATCTGAACTCATTTCAAATAAAGTTTTTATTCAATCATCAACCTGCTTTACCATTTAATGAAATACCAAGCTCCATATTTAGAACAGCATATTATTAAGTGGCAACCTTCTTACACAAATTATAATGATGAGGATAAATTAACCAGTTATTATGTGTATCCTGCTCTAAGATATATAATATAAGATAAGAAAGGACAGCAGTGGCACAGCGGTAGATTTGCTGCCTTACAGCATCAGAGACTCGCGTTCCTAAATACGGGTCCTGTCTGTACGGAGTATGTACATTCTCCTCATGACTGCGTGGGTTTTCTCTGGGTGCTCCAGTTTCATCCCACACTCGAAAGACGTACAGGTTTGTAGGTTAATTGCCTTCAGTAAAATCTGAAAATTGTCCCTAGTGTGTAGGATAGAGTTAGTGTAGGGAGTGGTCGCTCATCGATGCGGACTCGGTAGGTTGAAGGGCCTGTTTCCACGTTGTATCTCTAAACAAAAAACTAAACTAAATATGACATATTAGTTACAAATACTCAGATATATTTAATCTGACATCAATATTCAATTCTTTATAACAGAGATTAATGGCCTAACAAGCAAGCTTCCTTATTTTGTCCATCCACCTGCTTTCTCCAGGCCACATGTCATGTTTTTTTTACAGTAATGGGATATGTGCAGGGCTTAGCTAAGTAGGAAATGACCCTTGAGTAATTCCCACCCCATTGTTATCATGATCTCCTTTTCCCGTCTTCTAGTCAACTGCTTCCCTTAATAAGGCATAATATTTTCATCTCAACTTACTTAGCTCTTCTACCACAGCAGCAAATATACCACAAGATTGGTCCTAAGATCTTTGGATCAGAATTATCAGCCTTATCTCCCGGGCGGACCTAGTTAGCTAAGATTAAGCATATAGAATTCAAACCCCACTCAGGATTACCACCTGGTGACATGCTGGTAGCTATAAGTGGCTGGAATAAAGCAAAATAAGCTAGAAATTCTTAGCAGGTCAGGTAGCACTGCTGAAGAAAGAAACAGAGGTCATGTTTAATCACGACAGCCTTTCCATGAAAGGACAAAAGGGAAGTTGGTGATAAAAATTGAATGATAAAAAGGACAATTAAGCCAGGTGAAGGTGAGTGGTATCATAATTGGTGATTACAAAGGTTAAGACTGGAAAGCATTAATTTAAAAGAGTACGACTAGACATGAAATTAACAAGAATTAAAGGAAAGATACGAGAGATAGTCCAGCTCAGAGATTGATGACCCTTTGTTCAATTGATTGCAAATAGTTTCTAACTGTTGAATAACAACTTGCCCAAAGTATAATGATGCAGCAAGTGGCTTGATATATCCAGCAGGAAATTGGGCAATGGCAAAATATTGCAAATAAACGAAATCGACAATGAAAAGAGAAAATGTTTGAGATCACACAGCATCTGTGGAAAGATTAACGTCTATGTGAGGAAAGAAGGGAAATTTATATTCCTTTTTACGGTGAAAATTGACATTTGTTTTCCAATGCAATAAGTAATTAACCTACCTCAGTGTGAGGAGATTTATTTTGTATACCATGAATAGTGAAACTGTAAACCTGTTTATGAAAAGATTTATGGTTTTTATAGAGAGGAAATCCACCCATAATATTTTCTTAAATATAGCATAAAAACATACAGCTGCTATTTGTGATCAATGCATTCCATGCCAGTATTAAATCTGAGCAGCATAAGCAATTTGTGACTATTCCTGTGGGTTATTTGATTTAGTAAGTTGCTGCATAAAAATCATATATCACATCCTGCACATTGAGTGTGCACTTACTCCTAAATTATAATTTACAGCCAGAATAGTTTCAATGCAGACATTCGACAAGATTTAAGTCCAATTGTTGAAACAAATTTTCAGCATAGAGTTAGTTAAAATAGATCATTTTGGACAAATCTTATGCATGTCTCCACTCTCAGTGTGAGGAATAAATATAGGACCCATAGTTCTCTGAAATTGTAATAAGAAGGAAGAAATCCATGCATTTACATTGCACTTTTCATTATCTTTTATCATGGGCGCAGTGTAATCGGTAATGTTGCTTCCTCAGAAACCCAATGACACTGGTTTGATCCTGTGCTGTCAGTCCAGAGTTCGCAAGTATTTGCTGTGATCACAAAGGTTTTCCGTGGGTGCTCTTGTTTGTCCCACATTCAAGATGTGCAGTTGGTAGGTTCATTGGTCACATAAAATTACCTTTCCTGTTGGTAGGGGGTAAGAGAATCAGGGGTAGTGGAATTACCCCATGAAACAGAATAGGTTACAGTGAAGCAAGCAGGGAATGGGATTAATGGGATTGCTCTGAGGACCAGTATGGACTTGATGGTTGATTTTCCAGACAATCAAGTACCTTGCAGTGGTCTCTCTAATGTTGGATGTATAGCAAACACCTGCCTCAGGCAAAGTTACATAAATGGCAAAGTACTATTTCAGTGTTGTTGATGAATGAGTAAACTTAAGCCAAGACACACAGTGGTTGGAGAGCCTAATGCTAACACCCCTTCTCTGCTTTGAGGGATCTTTTAGGAATGACCTTGATATACCATCCTCACCTTTCACCTCCTAGCTGATCAAGAATCTATCTACCACTGCTTTAAAAGTCTTGAAAGACTCCAATGACGTACAGGTATATAGGTAAGTTGGTTTGATATAAATGTAAATATTGTCCCATGTATATGTAGGAGAGTGTTAATGTGCAGGGATCGCTGGTTGGCGTAGACCCGGTGGGCCAAAGGGCCTGTTTCCATGCTGTATCTCTATACTAAACTAAAAACTGCTTCCACCACCCTTTGAGGAAGAGAGCTCCAAAGATTCACTACCCTTGGAGTAAAAAAAAAATCACCTTGTTTTTCTTAAATGTGTTACCTATTATTTTTAAATAGTGACTCCTAGTTCTAGATTCTCCAAAAAGAGGAAACATCCCTCCTATCCCTTCTTATCCATCAAGTCATGACCCATCAGGGTTTGCATTCTTCAATCATGCAAAGTTGTGATACTGTGGAATTTTCTGCCTCAGAAGGCAGTGGAGGTCAATTCACTGGATGTTTTCAAAAGAGAGTTAGATAGAGCCCCCTAGGACAAACGGAATCAAGGGATATGGGGAGAAAGCAGGAACGGGGTACTGATTTATGATGATCTGCCATGATCATATTGAATGGCAGTGCTGGCTCGAAGGGCCGAATGGCCTACTCCTACACCTATTTTCTATGTTTCTAACATCTACGTATATTACTTGTTCCCCTTTATCTATCACAAATGAAATACAAGAAATTGGTCTAACATGATTTTCCATTCACATTTAAAAAAACTTTTTTTTTAAATTAGAAGCAGTGTACAAAAGTATAAACCGCGGCATATGACACAATACATTTATTGTACAGCTTCAATTTTAATTTTTAGCTAAGATGAAATAGAAATACTGGTGCGGTGGCACGACTCACATTGCAGCGGCCCCTATAGCCTGTCTGTCTTTTTTTTTATTTTTTGTCTAGTTAAATGTAGTTGTTCGTGTTTTTTAATACTGTTTTTAATTGTGTATATGTGGGGGGCGGGGATATACATTGGTATATCTTTTTATGTAAAGAAGCATATTCTCTCAATCTACCCCATAAATATATATAAAAGGTATACATTAAATACGTGGTTTAATCCACGAAATCAGCAAAGCCGTAGCATTATATTAATGCTTTAGTGTCCTTTTTTTAAGTCTTGCGCGTATTTGAATGCTGCTTCTGGATCAGTAAAGAAACGCTCCGAGTCATTATATGTGACCCTCAGTTTGGCAGGATATATTATTCCATATCTCAGGTTTGGAATTCCTTTAAGAATCAGCCGGGTCTTTGTAAAAAGGACACGTTTCTTCGCCACCTCTACCGGGTAATCTCTGAAGAATCTTACACTTTCTCCTTCGAACATCAGTTTTTTTCCGATTGGCACGTTCTTCATAATGTCCTCAGGAACTGCTATGTCATTAAGTTTCAGGATAATCTGTCTTGGTGGAGCTCCGACCCCTGAGTGTGCTCTCTGAACTCGATGTGCAGCATCTACTTTGGGTCTTTCAGACAAATTGAATACTTGTTGAAGTAAGTTGGCAGTGAAAACCCGAGGGACTGTTCCAGTTTCCTTCCCTTCTTTCATTCCAACAATTCTTAGGTTTTGCAGTCTGGACCGGGCTTCGAGATCAAGGCATTTGTCGGTCATTCTGGCCAGTTGCCCAGAAAGTCGGTCTAGGTCTTCTTTCATTCTTTGCATCACTTCAGACATATCCATAGTTATAGTTTCCAGATCTTTAATAGCTTTGTTTTGTTCTGTTGAATTAAGGAGAACGGGATCCAGCTTTTTACTGAAATCTTCTTCAACCCGTTTAATTTCTTCTCTTATATCGGTATCTAATTCTTCAATACGATCCTGTAGAATACCAATTCTATCACAAATATCATTGTTCCCGGCATCCATTCTTGTTTCTAACTTTCCCAGCCGAGTAGACAGCTTGGAAAGCTCCTTATTTAGAATCTCACCAAAGTCCTTTGTCACAGCTTCTCTTAAAGATTGTTCTTGTTCTTTTACTTTTTCTTCCATAGCAGCAATAAATCTTTGTCCTTCAGATTCCTCCTCAGATTCTTCAGGTGTTGTTTGAGGTGTTATTTTCTCCAACTCTTGAGCGAGCCGCAGTCTGGTTAGTGGTCTTGTCTGGGTCAGCGTCGGTAAATCGTTGGTTGATTATCCTGAGTTTTTCTAAGTAACTGCTACACCATCTTTCAGCATAATTTCTAACAATTTCCTTGTGACAAATTTCACTATAACTGATTTGTAGTTTCCTGCTTTTTTCCCCCTGCCTTTTTCAAAAGGGAATTACATTTTCTCTTTTTCAATCTAATTGAACCTTACCCGAATCAAAGGAATTTTGGTTACAAACCAAGGCATCAACTATCTCCCTTGTCATTTCTCATTAATACCCTTGGACGAAGTATGTATTTCCTTATTTAATAATATTTAGCCATTCATTGTTTATTTTATATGCTGACCAATCCTCTGACCTGTTACCTGTAATATCTGTATTCATGTATTCATCTAATATCTGTATTCATGCTTATCTTTATTCATATTATTTTAGTTGCATTCCATATTTAACAATTTTTTTGTAATATGTGGAACGTGAACTCTCCCCGTGGAATTTTCCTTTCTTGTTGCAACGCAATCTTGATGGGGACATCGACTGTAAGCTAGAAATAATAGGTTAGGTGAATTGGTGCGGTACCCCACGTCGAGTGAAGAAGGGTCTCAACCCAAAACATCACCCATTTATTTTCTTCAGAGATGATGCCTGACCCACTGGGTTACTCCAGCATTTTGTGTCCATCTTCGGCACTGATATTTTGCTGCCCCAATCCTGACCTCCAGTACTGTCTATATGGAGTTTGCACATGTGATGTATGTGATATAATTAGCATATGTTATGCCTTGTGCGAGGGGATGCATGCGCTGGGGAAGATTCATAGTGACGTCCTGGAATAAAGAAGCTTGTTAGTTTACTCCCGTCTCTGAGTGTTATTTTCAATCAGTTCCAAGCACCTGGCATCACAACAACTGGCGACGAGGATAAATGAATAAAGAAAAAGGGCTGTAAGGAAAAAAAAGTTAAAAAGAAGAGGTTGTGTTTGGAAACAAAGTGGAACAGTACCAAGCAAGAAGATTTGCCGCCAAATGGTTTTGAATTGGCACCAAAGAAAAGAAAGGTCGGAACGGGAAGCAAGAGTGCAAGGAAAACGAGTGGGGCAGTAAGTAAGTGTCACCGAAGAACGCAGCTGAAAGCTGGAAACCTGACCAGCAGGACAGCGACGGTGTCAACTTACCTGGAATGCTTTCCAGGGCCGTGCAGCCATGGCAAAGGGGCAGAAGAGGCCCAGCAGCCACCACCAACTTCGGGTGAGTTCCAGGCCATGTACCGTGCAGGCCACAGACAGGTCCGGTGACCGCCACCGACTTTAAAAGTTTTCCAGGGCTGTGTAACCCACAGCCAGGCGCAGGAGCCGCCACCGACATCGAGTGAGGGCCTAGTACCGTGTAGGCCAAGGACAGGTCCGGAAAAGCCCCCGACGAAAGCCGAGTCTTCAGCCCGGCCGGGAGCAGTCAGCCCAGTGGGGGGAGAAAGCGGAGAAAGCCCGGTCACGTGAGAAACGGCCGAGAGCCGAGAAAGCCCGGTCGCAAGAGACTGACAAGAGCGGGGAAAGCCCAGACATGAGAGGAAGTCCGGTCCAGAGCGAAGAGTGGGTCCATGTGAGAGAAGCAGGACACAGCACTCAAGCACACAGCACACAGCACTTGGGCCGAGTGAGAAAAACGGCCGCACAAGAGAAGCGGACCGTCCGAGTGAGAAGCCGGCCAAGAGAGAAGCGGGTCCACGCAAGAGAAACAGGATACAGCACTTAGCCAGTCCCGACGCGAGAAAAAGCCGACCGAGAGAGAGACGTGGGTCCGCGCGAGAGAAGCAGGACACAGCGCTCACCAAGCCCCCGACGGCAGGGCACAGTCCCGATGAGCCGAGCAGCCAGGCGGGCCGTGGAGCCAGCGACGAGCCAAGCAGCGGGGCCCAGCAGAGTGAGGCCACGCTGTGGAGCCAGCTACGGGCGGATCAGCGGGGAGCCAGAGACTCACCTTCCACAGGGCATCCACGGGAGACAGCAGGCAAGCAAGTCGGCAGAGTAGCGGGAGTCGGCGATAGCCAGACAGCAGTGAAGCTAGCAGCGGCCTGGGAGGTCCGGTGAGGCCCGCTGGAGCCAGCGGACGCAGCAGCGGAGGTCCGGAGTGGCCAGCAGCAACGGTATCCTCTGGAGAATCCTCCAGCATCTTCAAAAATAACGGTGGGGACAGCCCAAGAGGTTGAGGAGACACCGGAGTCCATAGGCCGACAAGCTGGACCGGTGAAATCCTTCAAAGTAAAAGCGGGACTTTGAATGTTATGCATTATTCACTATTCCTTCAAAGTAAAAGGTTTGAATGTAATGCATTGGTCACTGTTATTAATAGTAAATCTGTGTGCATAGCGGGAATAGGGTTAAAATGTTCTAGTTGGCTATTAACCTGAAATGTTAGTTATTAGCATAAATCTATAATTATAATAATTAGTAATAGTCAGTGGGCTGGATCACTTCTTAGTGTGTAAAAGGATTAAGTCCAATGCAGAACACACGAAGAGAGAACAGAAGATAGTGCACCTGAATAGCAACAGGTAGCATGGCTTTCAAATTGTAGTAAAAGGTGCCCCAGTTAGATTCTCTGTGTTATTTTGAGAAATGGACTGGTCTTTTTTTTTTTTTTTTTTTTTTTTTAAATCAAAAATATTTATTCAAATATTAAAATTGTATTTACAATACAATAAAACAAAACACCACCATAATACAAGATGAACAAATATGTAAGCAACTGCTAAACAACTATATTACAATCCTTGTCAAGGATACATTCAACCCCCCTCGGTGCCCAGCGGTCGCGGAACTCCCTCAGGGTGCCCGTAGACAGGGCATATTCCCTTTCCATCCGCACCCGGGCACGGACGTAACCCCGGAAAAGGGGCAGGCAGCCGGCTCGGGTAGTGCCTGGACTGAAGTCTTGGAGGCTTCGTTCATTTCCAATGATATCACTGCAGAGGAGAAGAGAGCATGGTTCATATTAGGCTTAGGAAGAGAGAGTTATCAGACCTTACGTATGTTACTGCAGCCAGCAAAGCCCACAGACAAAATGTACGAGGAGTGTAAGGAGGCATTAATGGCTCATTTCTCGCCAAAACCTCCAAGGGCATCCAGAGGCAAGGAGCCTGAACTAAAGAGGGCAGGGAATTCCTCAAAGGATAAACGGGAGGTGCAAAGTGACAAAAGTCCAGGGCAAAGTGACAAAAGTCAAGTGCCAAGTGACGAAGGTCAAGTGCAAAAGGCCAAAGGTTAAAGGCAAAGGGACAAAAGTCAAATGACAATAGACAATAGGTGCAGGAGTAGGCAATTCGGCCCTTCGAGCCAGCACCGCCATTCAATGTAATCATGGCTGATCATCCCCAACAGTTCCTGCCTTCTCCCCATATCCACTGACTCCACTATCTTTAAGAGCCCTATCTAGCTCCCTCTTGAAAGCATCCAGAGAACCTGCCGCCACCGCCCTCTGAGGCAGAGAATTCCACAGACTCACCACTCTCTGTGAGAAAAAGTGTTTCCTCGTCTCCTTTCTAAATATCTTACTCCTTATTCTTAAACTGTGGCCCCTGGTTCTGGACTCCCCCAACATCGGGAACTTGTTTCCTGCCTCTAGTATTCCTGCCTCTCGTTTCCTGCCTGGGCTGATGGGATAAACTCACCGGGCACTGTCAGCGGGGCCCCATACACAAACTCTGCTGAGGACGTGGCCAAGTCCTCTTTGGGCGTGGTGTGGACACCCAGCAATACCCACGGCAATGCGTCGACCCAGTCCGGGTCCGTGAGCCGAGACTTCAGGGCAGCCTTGAGCTGGCGGTGGAAACGCTCCACCAGGCGGTTCGCCTACGGATGATACGCTGTGGTGCGGTGCAGGTGCAGGTGTGCGCCCAATGTCCAACCTGCTTGCGCAACACATGCCACATGAAACAGGAAGCCAAGAGGGACGTCATTGCCCGAACGGAAGGGTGGGCCAGCCCGTGGTGCACCACGAATACTCTGTGCGTCGCACAGCAGCCTTGCACCCCCGGGGCCACATCGAAAGTCCTACAACCGCAGGCCCGAAACTGCAGTACGATAGGCAGACATCTCATAATCTGTCAGCTGGGCAGCAGCCAGGGCTTAGTAGTCAATGCCATCAGACACCTGCAAAACTGCGTTGACCACGGGACGAGACAAGGCATCGGCCCTCGTTGAAACGAATGGAGATAGAGTATTGCGAGACGAACGCCAACTGCTGCTACTGTCGAGCGGACCACGGGTCGGAAACCTTGGCAAACGCAAAGGTGAGGGGCTTGTGGTCCGTGTAAGCGTTAAATATCCGCCCTTACAAATAGTAATGGATGTGACGCACGCTGAGGTAAAGGTCGAGGAGCTCGCCGTCAAAGGCACTGAGGTGCCGCTGTGCGCCACTGAGGTGCCTGCTGAAGAAGGCCAGAGGCCGCCAACACCCGTCGATCAGCTGCTCTAGCACCGCTCCAACCACTACATCCGAAGCGTCGACCGTCAGCCCGATTGGTGCATCCGCCCATGGGTGCACGAGCATCGTGGCCCTAGCCAGGGCCTCCTTGGCCTGGTGGAACGCCGCCAGCGCTTCTTCAGTCCATTCGACCTCCTTTTGTTTGCCCGCCATGAGGTGAAACACCGGGCGCATGATCCTGGCCACGGACGGTACAAAACGGTGATATAAGGTCACCATCCCGATGAATTCCTGGTGGCCCCTCACGGTGGACGGTCATGGAAACTGGCACACAGCGTCTTCCTTGGCCGGGAGCGGCACCGTACCATGCGGAGTTATGTGGTGGCCCAGGAAACCAATGGGCGTCACCCCGAAACGGCATTTGGCTATATTGACGGCCAGCCCATGATCGCTGAGATGCTGGCATAGCTGGCGGAGATGGGTACAATGCTCCTGCCGCGAGCGGTTTTCCACCAAGATGTCGTCGAGGTAAACAAACACAAAGTCCAGGCCACGGCACATGCAGTCCATAAGCCGCTGAAAGGCCTGCACAGCGTTCTTAAGCCCGAATGGCATGCGCAGGAACTCAAAAAGGCCGAATTGTGTTATGATGGCCATCTTGGGCACGTCGTCGAGGTGGATTGGAATTTGATTGTAATAATAATAATAAATTTTATTTTCGGGTGCCTTTCAAATCTCAAGGTCACCTTACAAAGATTAAACAGAAGAGAAAAAAAACATATAGTCGGAGAAAAATAAATAATAAGGACATCATCAATACACAATACACAAATTAAAGATAGAAATCACTCCAAAGACACAAAATCAAAAAAATCTAAAAAAACACAATGTGAAGAGAGAGCAGCGGCAGCTAAAGCGCGCCAGCGTCCACTCTCTCTTCCGCCACACACCAGGTCGACCTTGGAGAACACCGCAGCCCCAGCCAGGTGTGCATTGAAATCCTGAATGTGGGGGACCGGATACCTGTCAGCAAGGGCATCAGCCACCTTCCGCCTTGGGGACCATATGGAGCGGGGACGCCCACGGGCTGTCTGAGTGGCGCGGACGTTGCCATTAGAAGGGGGCAGCACACTTACCTCTGTGCCGGTGTCGACAAGGAAATGAGCCCCAGTGCGGCAATCCCATGCAAACACGCGATTCGTTTCCCGGGAAGGTACAGAGCTGCCGACGCTGACGAGCTGCAGCCCCCCAGCGGCGGTGATAGTAGCACCAGCACCCCTGCTGGCGTCTGACGAAACAGGTTGTGGTGCAGGCTGATCCAACCACCGGCGACCTCTGGTGGCTTCCAAAGAAATTTATGGCAGGCCAAGCTGGACTAACGTGCCAGCGCCCGGGTGCGCAATGGCAGCCGGATCCCGCCGCAGAGGGCGTTTAGGCGCGGCGGAGAAGCGGTCAATTGAAGCACCTGCTGTGCTCTGCCCGGTGCCATTGGGAGGATCTCCAGCGCATCCAGGGCCTGCTGACGGGCCATCCAAAGTTGATCGTCGCGCTCGCCCACCGACTGCATGTCGGTGAAAGGGTCGCTGGAAAGCTGCAGGCGGATGTCCAACGGGAGCTGCTGCAGGTAGGCATGTTTAAAACGAAAACAGGGCCCGTGGTCGACCATAAGGGCCAGTATATCACCCAGCAGGGCCGACAGCCGGCGGTCACCCAGGCCAGTCACCTGCAAGATTTGGGTCACCCACACGGCCTCGCTGAAGCCAAACTTACGTACGAGTAGGGCCTTAAGGGCCTCATACTCACTAACCGCCGGGGGGCGTAGAGAAAAGACTTAACCCATCGTGCAGAGGCCTGGTCGAGGGCGCTGATAATATAATAGTATTTTATTGCATCTGCCATCACGCCCCGCAGTGCAAACCGCGCATCGGACTGGTCAAACCAGATTTTGGGCTTGTCAGTCCACAGGGTAGGCAGCTTCAGCTCAACGGGGTGGAGATTGGCAGGGCCGGCAGAGCCCAAGAACGGTTGACCGACATGGTCCAAGAGCGCTTAACTGGGTTGTGCATCCTGCAGAACATTCGGGCCCATCGCCACTTGCGACGAAATGTCGAGGGTCACCAGTGTAGCGGGTGCGTGAGAGAGCCTTGAATGAAGGCGAGGAGCCAGGCTTTAATGAGCACAGTACATTACTCTCTGCTTCAGTGAGAGACTGAAGACTAGTCAAAAATCCCTGCCCTTATCTTCGTAGCTGGGAGCCGCCCTCGGACTTGTGCATCAAGTGCCAAGGGGGATGAACCAGGGAGTGGCCTACTCCCCAGGAACCGCCACAGGTTCGACAATTCTGATGTCCAAACTTAAGAACAGCTTCTTCCTCTCTGCTATCAGACCCCTAAACAAATCAACTTTTTCACTCCTTCATCCCAGAGATGCTGCCACAAACTTTTATTCTTAACTCTACCTAATTCAGATATTGTTGTACTCCTGCAGACTGCACAACAATCTTCCACTATTCTGCCGTTTCGCACTCATTGTTGTATTTATTGTTGTATTTATTATTATTGTATGTGCAACGTTTACTCTATGAGCTTCATGGGAACAATAAATTCATTGCATCCTGACAATAAATTAATCTGAATCTGAATGAATTCCACTGTAACACTGGATATTTGTAGGAGTAATTTCCTATAAAATTGCAAATTCAATTAATATTTAGGGTCGTCTATTAGTTTTACATGATTTTGAGGATGGGACACATCTGTGTGGATACATTTCCATAATAATCTCGCTTAAAGCAGGTAGAGAACTCAAAATTGAAATGATTTAATATGCGAGCATGTGTTGTACCTGTGACATGTGTGCACATGTCTTACTACCGCATACCACAATCCACAACAGGGTATATTCTTCATAATTTATTAGTACATAGAACACAAATAAACTTACATCAATCAAAGTTTGAAGAGAGAGTGGGAAATAAGCAGAGGAAGCAGAAACAAAATTATGATGTGCAACAGAGTGAGACATTTTAAACAACACGACTGACTTTATGTGTTACCACCACCGAATAAACCTAACAATGGAAAATGGGTCATTGGAGTGATAATGGATGTATAAGGGGTACAAGGAAATATCTTGTGGAAATAGGAGGCAACATTAAAAGAGTATCTTCCCTGCTGGCAATATACAAGAAAATATCAAAGGGTTATGTGATTATGATTGCATTCCAGAAGCTGATCCAGCAGACTTGGTGGAAGAAGCAACACCAAATTCAACTAAACTGAGCCAAGAAATGACACCTTCAAATCAAGAGGTGAATACCAACACCTTCTTTCAGAAAGACAAAAGCATGTTTGCAGAGGGGTTAGATCTGCAAATAAAGCAAATATATAAATCACACTTTCCAAAAAGGGCAAAATATTATGTTGCACACGTGCAAAATATATGGGTGATACTGTACTTGCAAGCATGCAGTGTGCATTTAGAGAGAATGGAATAAGCATGATGCACGTGTTTTCACAGTTCTCAATGTTCCTCAGTGATTCATTATGTTCTTGGCAGTTAGAATAAGAACCCACACAAATATAACAGTAACCATTTCAAATTTTTTGAGGATGTGACAAGTAAAATGGACAAAGGGGAGCCAGTGCATGTAGTAGTAATAATAATAATAAAGTCTCAAGGACACCTTACAGAAAATTAACAGAAGAGAAAAAACATATAGTCGGAGTAAAATAAATAATAAGGACATCACCAATACACAAATTAAAGACAGAAATCGCTCCAAAGACAGAAAAATCAAAAAACACAATGTGAAGAGAGAGCAGCGGCAGCTAAAGCGCGCCAGCGTATCTAGACTTTCAGAAATCCTTTGATAAGGTCCCGCACGGGAGTCTGGTGACTAAAATTAAAGCTCATGGTATTGGGGGTAGGGTGTTGACATGGATAGAAAATTGTTTGGCAGAACGGAAGCAAAGAGTAGGAGTGAACGGGTCCTTTTGAGGCCGTAACTGTTTACCTTATATATTAATGATTTGGAAGAGGGAATTAGGTTAACACTAGCAAGCTGGGTGGCAGTGTGAACTACTGTGAAGAGGATGTTAGGAGGTTGCAGGGTGACCTGGACAGGTTGAGTGAGTGGGCAGATGCGTGACAGATGCAGTATAATATAGATAAATGTGAGCTTATCCACTTTGGTGGCAAAAATAAGGGGGCAGATTATTATCTCAATGGGGTTAGGTTAGGTAAAGGGGAGGTACAGCGAGACCTGGGTGTCCTTGTACACCGGTCACTGAAAGTTGGCGTGCAGATACAACAGGCAGTGAAGAAAGCTAATGGAATGTTGGCCTTCATAACAAGAGGATTTCAGTATAGGAGTAGAGAGGTTCTGCAGTTGTATAAGGCTCTGGTAAGACCACATCTGGAGTATTGTGTACAGTTTTGGTCTCCTAATTTGAGGAAGGACATCCTTGTGATTGAGGCAGTGCAGCGTAGGTTCATGAGATTGATCCCTGGGATGGCGGGACTGTCATATGAGGAAAGATTGAAAAGACTAGGCTTGTATTAGATTAGATTAGATTAGATTAGATTAGATAGCCTTTATTGTCATTCAGACCGAAGTCTGAACGGAATTGAAGCAGTCATACATACAATACAATACAATAAAAAACAACAATAAACACATATTAACATCCACCACAGTGAGTCCACCCAGCATCTCCTCACTGTGATGGAGGCAAAAGTCTTAGGTCTCCAGTCTCTTCCTTCCTCTTCTCCCTCTGCGCTGAGGCGATACCCCCCGGGCGATGTTACAACTGTCCCGCGGCTCAAACACCGCGGCCCGGGGTGGTCGAAGCTGCCGCCCACCAGTCCTGCTGACGCAGCCGCTGGCCACCGCCGCCAGAACACCGTCCAAGCCACCGGAGCATCGTTCCAGCACCGAGCCGGATCGCCCTCACGTGAGTGCCATTACCGTCTCAGCCTCGGGCTGGGCCGCCCCGACTGGGCGCCGCTCCTCCCTCGGGCTGGGCCGCCCCGACTGGGCACCGCTCCTCCTTCGGGCTGGGCCGCCCCGACAGGGCACCGCTCCTCCCTCGGGCTGGGCCGCCCCGACCGGGCACCGCTTCTCCCTCGGGCTGGGCCGCCCCGACTGGGCGCCGCTCCTCCCTCGGGCTGGGCCGCCCCGATCGGGCACCGCTCCTCCCTCGGGCTGGGCCGCCCCGACCGGGCGCCGCTCCTCCCTCGGGCTGGGCCGCCCCGACTGGGCGCCGCTCCTCCCTCGGGCTGGGAACGCCGTACCTCCCCGAGCTCGGCCACTCCGACGGGAGCACCGTTCCTTCCTCGGGCCGGCCGTCCTCACGGGAGCGTCACAGCCCCTCACGGAAGCCCTGTTCCAGCCCCGAGCCGGGCCGTCCTCACGGGAGCGAGCTCAGTGCGAGTCCTGGCGGGCTCTGCCTCCTGAGCCTCGAGGTCGCCAGCTCCGCCATTAGGCCTCAGCGCAGACGGAGGCAGAGAAGGGGAATACGACATAAAAGTCGCATTCCCCCGCAGGGAGAGACAGCAAGCCCCGTTTCAACCCCCCCCCCCAAAACAGAAACTAAAAACCAAAACTAGACTAACCAAAACGAAAATAAACAACCCAAAAAACACAAAACAAACAGGACTGCCGGAGAGCCGCTGCAGCCAGAGCCGCGCCGCCACTTGGGAGTCACTTGGGTATTCACTGGAGTTTAGAAGTATGAGGGGGGATCTTATAGAAACATATAAAATTATAAAAGGACTGGACAAGCTAGATGCAGGAAAAATGTTCCCAATGTTGGGCGAGTCCAGAACCAGGCGCCACAGTCTTAGAATAAAGGGGAGGCCATTTAAAACTAAGGTGAGAAAAAACGTTTTCACCCAGAGAGTTGCGAATTTGTGGAATTCCCTGCCACAGAGGGCAGTGGAGGCCAAATCACAGGATGGATTTAAGAGAGAGTTAGATAGAGCTCTAGGGGCTAGTGGAATCAAAGGATATGGGGAGAAGGCAGGCACGGGTTATTGATTGTGGACGATCAGCCATGATCACAATGAATGGCGGTGCTGGCTCGAAGGGCCTAGTGGCCTCCTCCTGCACCTATTTTCTATGTTTCTATGTGTTCTAATCTTTCTATTTATCCAAGGAGCCTCAGCCTTTGACCTAGTCTCAGCCTTTAACCTAGTCTAACCTCAACCTAGTCTCATATCATTATGGGAAGGTTCTTGATTTATACCCTTTCCATCTCCTGTTTAAACATTTCCCATCGCCGATCTACAAGCCTTTGCCAATTTTCCCTTCCATTTTTTTCCTCTTTA
Source organism: Amblyraja radiata (assembly GCF_010909765.2). NCBI lineage: Eukaryota > Metazoa > Chordata > Chondrichthyes > Rajiformes > Rajidae > Amblyraja > Amblyraja radiata. The sequence continues at coordinate 71,843,956 of NC_045961.1, forward strand.
GGTCCTATTTCAACCTACTGTGATTTTTTATTTTCCCATTAAAGCAGCCTTTTGTTTTGTTCCAATTTTGATCCTAATTTTGGTACAGATGTTGCTTCCCAGTTATTCCGTTACTTTCAGAGTCAATGGCTTTTTCCACTTCACCAGCCAGAAATGGGTTAAGCAGTATTTCCACCCCTGCTGAAGCAGCAATTTATTGACTGAGAAAATAATCCAGAACACATGGCATATAAAACTTCCTTTTCTCACCACAAAAAAAACCTTCTCCTTTATTATTTTTGATTAATTAAATATCTTCCATAATAATGTCCTGCAATTTCCTGATACTGGTAAGATACACAGACATTTACACCAACATTAGTATCAATATGCCCAAAATTTAAAATATCCAGGGAAAACATGAATCAACTTAAACCACTGAAGTCCTGTCTCTATCTTGCTTGTTGAAATTACTCGGCAGAGACACAAACTAAAGTGTGAAGGGCCTGTCCCACTTAGGCGACTTTTTAGGCGAGTGCAGGAACATGTTGAAAAAAGTTCTGCGACCAAAAATTGGTTGCCATGGAGAAAATCGATAATCAATTAGTCGTAGGTGCAGTTGTAGTGGGGTCGCCATGTAATTATACATAGTCCCCCCTTATCTTCCCCCCCCCCCCCCCCCCGTGACACACGGGCTGGAGAAGTTGCGTTGTGGGAGCTCCGGAAAGCGGTCTCTCACCCGGACCCGCGAGCTCCCAATGTCCCAGTCCACCGGACCTGCGGCTTCAGCTGGAACCTCTGAGTTCCGGGGTCGGGCCGCAGCAGCGAGCCACCACCGCTCCCCATGCTCGGAGGCCGGTCAGCCCCACGATGGTAAGTCTGCAGCTCCGCAGGCGCGACTGGAGCCCCCAGGTCGTTCCGGCTGGAGGCCGCTCCACGGTGCTAGGCCCCAACTACAACGGAGACCCGACAGGAAAAAAGTTTCCCCTTTCCCCCGCCCCCCCCCCCCCCCACATAAACACAGTTAAAAACATTATTAAAAAAACACAACTACATTTAACTAGACAAAATACATTAAAAAAAGACAGCCAGGCTGTAGGGGCCGCTGCAACAGTGTCGCGCCGTTAAGGTAAAAGGTGGTTACAATGCAGCTAAAGAAGAGGGAAGAGAATCACTTATTTAGAGGTACAAAGATAGTTGATTTAATCACTAATTGGAAAATTAGATCGACAATACAACTCAACAAATGACAATGGGAGAGCATTGCATGAACCATAATGTGCCTATTGATCAGTTGAAAACATTTTGCATTAGCTGGTTATCTTACTGAGTTTAGAAATCAACGTTGTCAATAAAGTTGCAGGCAGGAATCAGCTTTTAAACAGTTATTTGTACAATAGCATTACAAGCCAAAAATGTTTCCATTGTTTTCTTTGATTTTGGGAGGAAAGCTGGTGAAATTCAATATATTCAGCCTCAGCTATTATTAAAAAACTGCAGTGCCAATTGAAGTCTGGAGATTGGAAGACAAAGTGATGATAAAACTTGCAGGCTCCCAATGTTGAGGTTGTTTCGGAATGTGATGCAAACATTTCACATGTTTATTTCATTTGGCAAAAAATTAAGTGTGATCTGTTTAATTTTTATTGTTTTATTCTCCAATAATAGTCATTTTCTCATCTTCCATTCATCATCTTTGGATCATGCACGCCAAAGCAAGAACTCATCACGGGGATTTTTGAAATGTACTGTACAGCAGGATGTGAGTATTCCATAAACATGATGCCGAGATTTCCAAAAACAAATTGCAGCAAATATTTACCAGAAAGTAGAAGTAATACAATTGAATTGCTTTATTTTAAGTAGGAATTTTCTTCTTGTAATGTTACCATTCCACAGCTGCAACAGAGGTGATTGCCTTCATGGAATTACATCAAATAGAAATGAAACAATTTAGTGTACAATAAAATAGTTTCATTACAAGATCTTTTTCCAGATGTTCAGGGTAATAATTTGGAATGTGAATTATAATCTCAGCAGAACAACTGGGAAATTTAAATCCAGTTACAGAGCCATAGAGTCATGCATCACAGAACAGGCCCAACTTGTCAATACCTGTCAAGATGTTCATCGATGCTCATTCTATTCGCCCACATTTGACCGATATCCCTCTAAACCTTTCTAATCTATGTACCTGTCCAAATCTTAAATGTTTTTACTGTATCTGCCTCAACCACTTTTTCTACCAGGTTGTTCTGTATATAAGTACTATTCTCCATGTGAAAAGTTTGTTCCCTAGGTTTCCATTAATGTTTTCCCCTCTTACCTTAAACCTAGGCCTCTAGTTTTTGATACCCCAACCCCAGGAAAAAAGACAGCATGCATTCACCCTATCTATGCCACACCCTATCTATGCATTCACCCTATCTATGCCACACCCTATCTATCTAGTTAATTAAATGCATTTGCGACAGAAGCAACTGCCGGGTTAGATTAGTAATAGGACCACTGTCGAGTGAGGTCATGATCATTTAATCTCTTAACTATCCAATTACTCCCTCAAACAGGAAAGACAAGAATTGCATGCCTCTGATAGATGGTTATGATTGACCAGTGGCACTCTGGTGAACATGGGTTCTGGTGGTAGTTCATGGGCAAGAAAGGGATTAAAGGGCTTTGCAAAGTTAGACTACCTGGCTTTTAGTGAATGGGTGAATAATCTCATCTACATGCATTAGCAAGTACGTCACACTCCAGGAACCTGAATATAAAATTTGAGGCATCAGAGCATTTCTGAGGGAGTTCTACATTATTGAAGGTGCTGTCCTTTGAATGGGACATTAAGTGGGAGCCCTATCTTCTCCCTCAGATCCTATTGTTTCATTACAAAATTAAGGGAATTCCCCCTCACTTCCTGGACAATATATATCCATCCACCAATATCATTATTACTTGATAATTATAATGCTAGTTGTTGAGTGTGAATTAGCTGCCACACTTGTTGCAACGGAACCACAAATACATGTACTTAATCTGTATATCCTGAGGTCCTAAAAACTCTGAGTATCTGCTATCCTATTATGTGGATATCCCAATGGCTTGACATCTGACTCATAAGGTATGCTGGCTCTGTTCCCTTTCCAAATTCCCAGGTCCCAGTTACAACGCTCCCTTTCCATTTACCTGATTGACCTGAAAATCTACAATCATTCTGTGTAAAATCTAAAAAATGTAAGAGTTTGAGGTATTAATAGAAAAAATCCAATAATCTAGAAAATGTGCCAATTCAGCATCACCAATGCTTGTTAGAATATCATAGTTTTACTGTAAAAACAAAATTAATTCTTTATAAAGAATTGGAAGAAAGATCACGAGCAATCTTCTTTCATTGTTGATTGGTATTCAAAGATGGCAGCCTAGAAATTCTACACTGTGGCACATATTTGAGCATTATGTTCAATTATTTAAAAAAGCTGAGTACTTTACACACCAGTTCAACATCTATGCTTTTAATCCACATCACAAACACTTCTTTTAGCCTTCGAAAAATGAGTTAACCTCATTCCTATCCTTAACCCTCTTATGCTCTGTACTTTAATCAATCTCCCTCATTCCCTCAATTACTAACTTATTCAAACTGCTGTCTGTGTTCTGCACTATTTCCTTCAATAGAGCACCCAAAGATAACAATGAAGAAGTTAAGTATTAACCACCGGATATAGAACGAGAAGAGGCAATGTTCAGAACAAACTTTCTGTTAGAATGAGAACAAACAACAAATAAATTCTGACATTGATTTTATAACTTTTTACTATAATACTGCCCAGACTGCTCAAGGCCGGAAGTGTTCATTCCAGTGGTCTTTTTGGTTTCAAAGTCTAAGTCGTGTTAAAGAGAATATGATGCAATTCCACAAACACACCCCAGAAGGAGATCATCATGGTGACAATAATATCCTTTGCTGGGTTCTGGCTGACAAGTATATTGCCCGTTGGATGGAACGTGATTTTTATGAGGAATAACGTCCAAGATGGTGAAATTATTGGGATGTTGATGAGGGAAGGAATGGACCAGTTCTCTAATCATTATGGAAGGCCCTAACCCTAAGGCCCTAACCCTAAGGCCCTAACCCTAGCTAAAATGTGAGATTCTGACTGTTTAACGTATCTTAGGCAAGTGCTTTAGCTGTTTCCCATTTAATTAGGACATCCACATGAGGAAATGGAGGGCACTTCTTGTGCACTTTGCCTTAAGGGCCTGTCCCACTGACGTGATTTTTTCGGCGACTTGCTGGCACCCGTCATAGTCACAGCAGGTGGCCAAAAATTTTCAACATGTTGAAAATCCAGCGGCGACCAGAAAAAGGTACGACTCTTTGGGCGACTACTCACTACCACATACAGGCGTCACCCCCCGACATGTCGGCCACCTGCTACGACTATGACGGGTGCCGGCAAGTCGCTGAAAAAATCGAGTAAGAGGGGCAGGCCCTTTAGTTTCAGTCATCTCAGGGACTGAAAGCAACAAATTAATTTAATATAAAATGCAAATGATTGCATTAGTATTGCTGTCCAATAACCAGGATTTGCCTAATAAAAATAGGATTTCTTTTGGGTGCTGATCATCTTTGGCAGATACTATTTTTGGTTGCTCTTCGTAAGTGCTGCCTTTGTAGTCAAGTACAATCAGCATGTTTGATGAAATTAGCTAAACTTCATGAAGGTCAAAACTCACAATCGAACTTGTTACACGTTCAAATCCAACAAGGGAGCTTGTGATTATTTGTAGCCTCCAGGTTTTCTGTCTGGAGGCCTGGATTCGATCAGGAAGTCTGGATTAATGGGTAACTTTGACCAGCACCCCTCTGGTGTATTTGGTACAATGAGAGTTTGTGAGGATGTTGCGTGTTTGGTGCTTGTCTGTGAATTGATCAAAATTTGTTGAAAACAGAGGTCAGGGTGATAAGCTTCCACGATTTCCTCCCCTTTAGGCCTCTAAGAAATGACTCAAGCCTTGTTTCCTGGCTCTTTATGCACAGTAATGTTATCTGCCATGAAAAATTCTCCACATTTCAAAAGCAGAATTCATCTCTACTTTAAAGGTTTGGAATACGCACACGAATCAACAAATGGTATTTTCTTCTTCACGGTAAATGGTTACGTTAGTCTGTTACTCAGCATGTTACAAGCATGGTTAGGGAAGACTCATATCCTGCTGCTGTCCAAATATCAAAAATGACTGTGTAATTCCAAGACCATGATCAAACAATGAAACACTGATGATAAAACACTCCATTGTACAACAGTTAGAGGAATGATTAAATAGGGTGTCACTGTTGGGACTGCACCAACTTCAGAGCATGGAGAAGGGTGTCTGTGACAACTTTAACATTTCATTAACCTGAGCCTCTTATTGATGTGGGCTGCAGCCAGGCACTCTTGTAGAGGCAACATTGTTTGCCCATGCACCGTTGTAATGTCAGGTCTGCATATGTGGTTCTGGAAGAAGGGGAATGGGAAGGACCTCTCATTCAGCAGTGACCAACAATTTTTGCCTCAGAAATAAATGAGAGGTGTGGGGGAGGGACATCATGGCACAGTTGGCAGAGCCACAGTGGCAATGATCAGGTTTCAATTCTGCGCTCAGGGGCTGTCTGTGTGGAGCTTGCACGTTCACCCTGTGACCTCATGGATCACTCCAATTTATCCATGTTCTTCTTACATCCCAAATATATTGATAGGTTAATTGGATTGCAATGTTGCAGCTATTAACATGGACTCAGCATGCTGAAGTGCAGTGCTTTTTTTGTACACAAATAGGTGGTGGTATGCTTATCATTCCTTGCAGTTAGGGGCCTGACCCACTTAGGCCATTTTTGTAGGCAGTCACCCTGAAAAACCAGCGACTCGAGAGAAAGAAAAAAAAGACGCAAAAAACACACACACACACACACACCCACACCCCCGCCCTGACTATAAAAAATTAACTGAAAAGCTAAATCGATACAGACGCACACCGCGATGAACAGGAAGGTTGCCGCTGTAATTGAGATGGCTAAAGCACAGTGAATGGTAAGTCTTTTAAAAGAGGGGGGGAGAGGAGGGGGACAGGGAGAAGCGGGGAGATAACTTTTAAGAAGCCAGATATACACGCTGTGAAGCTCGGCGGACATTTAACGTTACCGGTCGGTTATCCTTGGTTCTGAAAATTACTGCTTACCTTTTTTTTTTCCGAATGAGCCAATGAAATTCCAAATGAGCCAATGAAATTCACCAGTCAGCACCGGCGACAACCTACGAGAACCTCTGAGAACTTTCAATCTCCTGGCAACCCATTAGGACCTCCTGGCGACCCACCTATGGCTCGAGAATTCTCGCTACTCTTAACGCAATATTCCACCACTCATCCATAGCCCCCAACTGTGCAGGCGCGGCTGATGGGTTCCCATTGTGATGCCAGAGATCCCCGTTGTGATGCGAGTCATGGCAACCCTACCCCAACTGTGCCTCACCATCCCTCTTCCTACCCCTTTCCTCATCCATTCCCCCTCATACCCAGAACTCCCTCCCCCTCCTCTTCACCCTTCCCACTTCTTTCCCCTTTCCTCCTCCCCTCCCCCACTCACTCACTCCCTCCCTCCCTCACTCCCTCCCTCTCCTTTCCCCTACCCTCAGTCACTCCCTCCTTCCATAACCTCTCTCCCCTCCCTCCTCCCTTCTCTTCCTCTATCCCCCCTCATCCCCCACTGCCCTCCTCTCCCTCTACCCCCCACTCCTTCTTCTTCTTTCTTGTGGCGTGCACAGCCTAAAGTTGTAGGACAACTTGTTCTATTTCATCTTCCGTTTGTGCACGTCAAGTTGATTACATTGGTCGAAACAGGGCGGACCACGTGAAGGTTGCAATTTTCCACTCCTCCCCCACTCCCTACCTCCCCCACTCCTCTCCCTCTATTCCCCCTCCTCCCCCACACTTTCCCCTACCTCTCCCCTCCCTACCCCCTCCTCTCCTTCTATCCCCCTGCTTCCCCTATTTTTTAAATCGCTATTTTATGATTCGGGATCCCATTGTGATGTTATTGTGACATCAAACGCTGCTGACGATAAGGGCAAGTGAAAACGTGGTTTTAAAAGTGTTTTTTGTAAAGTTTAAAATGTCAATAACATGTAAAATAACATCAATCCGAACAAAAATTGATTTTTTTACATCCCAGGAAAATGGTAAGTAAGGTGGGCCACAAATTGTAGCGCTATCGTGTACCATTTTGGTGGGGTTTTGAAAAATCGCGCACACGCACGCATGCACACATACATACAAACAAACAAACAAGTTCTCTTCCTCTTTCCGGTGAGGATCAGTCTGAAGAAGGGACTTGACCTGAAACGTCATCCATTCTTTCTCTCCAGAGATGCTGCTTGTCCCGCTGAGTTACTCCAGCATTTTAATACTCTTTACGTGTTTAAGGGCCTGACTATCTAATTCAGTAAATTTATTTTATTTTTTAAACATTAGTAATCTTGTTGTAATATCAAATATTCTAGAAATGTTTTAATATTTTTAACTTTTTAGAGGTGCCAGTACAGTCCTTGAATAAACTCAGTGACACAGTATTCACTGCTGCCCAGGGTAGAGACTTCCAGAGATTTACAAACATCGGAGGGAAGAAATTTCACCTTGTATCAGCCTGGTAGAACTGCTGCCTCACAGCACCAGAGACCTGGCTTTGATCCTCATCTCGGGTAATGTCTGTGCAGAGTTTGTACATTCTCCCTGTGACCGCATGGGTTTCCTTCAGATGCTCTGGTTTCCTCAAAGATGTGGAAACATGCCAAAGATGTGAGGGTTAGCAGATCAATTAGTCATTCCTTACAGGGAATCACCTAATGTGACTTCTCTGAAATGCCACAGTGCAGCATGCAGTCTTGCAATAAAGGCTTCTATCCACCATATTCTTATGCTGAAAAGGAAATTCAACTATTTATTTTTCCCCATGGTGCTGGCAGTTAAGCTTTGGAGCCAATGTTTGGAGCCATGTTAAAAGTATTTCAAGAGGCTCTGGCAGTGCCTTTGATTGTTTTTTCTGCAGCTGATCTTCCACTTCTGGCACAAAAGCATAAAATATCAGCAACACTCAGCAGGCCAGGTATGGTAGCTTCTGTGAGGAAAGAAACACAGTCAATGTTGCAGGACACATTCCCTGAGATGAATTCAGTTACATACGTACCTAGTCATGCAGCCAGGCATCTTGAATGCTAATATAACAATATAGTGTAATTTCTATTCGTCATTCTATGTTTGTTGTTTCCACATCTGTCTGAGTTATAGTTCACTCAGGATTGTCATTTCCACATCTGTCTGAGTTATAGTTCACTCAGGATTGTAAATGGATTTTGCCAAATTTCTTTAGTCGGATTTTGCAGATGCAAGAGCTTTTCAATACTTTGGCCACCTATCCATTATTCAATTGAGAAATTGCATCCAAGAGGTAGGGCTATTACAACAGCTGGGCCCAGAGATTCCTGAAACTTGGAGAAAACCAAACAAAATCAAGACTAGCTTGTAAATAATGCACTGTCACCTTCTCCACAACTTGTTGCTGGCTTATAAAAAAGAGTCTTCTTAAAGGCTTGAAAAGCTTTTAAAACCTATTGTCTGGCTTTACTTCCAATAAATTTGGAAAATAAAACAGCTGTGGATACATTGCCAAATGCTTGAGGCAAGATATTCCATGAGTTCAGTTGGCTGAACAATTCCAGTGACTCCAAGAAATTGGAAGCACCGTTGATACTCAGAGACTGGAAGAAGTCTCAGTCAACCTCAGCCTTAGGGAGGAACTGAGATGTTCAATTAAAAACATAATGAAGCCATTTAAAGACCTGTTATTGCATAGTTTCATCATATGATTGGGAAATGATATAGTTTTTGAATATTGGGAGCACAAGTTTTGAGGAAGCATTTTCTATGACATATTACCCATTATTTCCATATCGGAGGGCTTATTAGGAGAAGATGGTGTCCAGGGTGGAAATTCATCCTTGGTCACATGTACTAAATGAGGTACTTCGCAGGAGCGTTGCATTGAATCCCACTCTGAAATCTGGTCTCATTGAAGTCTACTCCTTCCCTACATAGGCATTTGAATATTAAATGCAAACTTTCAAACCAATGTATTCTGATTTTAGACAAGCTTCTCATGCCTCTGCAATGAAATGTTGGTCTCTGCGGCCTGAGACTAGCTGCGTGTGATTCACTACCTTTAGGATGCCTGTGCAAAAGCTGCAATCCTGAACTAGCTGCTCACTTTTTTTCCAGAGACTGCTACTACACTGTCACAACAACAGTGTAGCAGATGATCTCCAACAATTACTTTACAAAACATGCCCACTCATCCCATGCCAACATTATTCGAATAGAAAAGAACATTTAGATTCAGGTACAGATTCAGTTTAGTTTATTATCATACACACTAGGGTAGAATTACATTTTTTCTTCACATAATGTTCACAGATTAAATGGTACAAATTATAAAATTGTAACATAAATATAATAAGGGCAAAGCAGCAAAATGGTGCAAGAGTACAGTGCAATCTGAAGGAGTATTAAAAAAAAAAGAAAGCATAATACCTGTAACAGAATAACTGAAAGAGGTAGAGTTAAAAGTACTTGGCTACAGTTCTGGGAAGGGAGTGGGAACGAGGTGGTTGTTTTAGGAGTCTGATAGTAGTTGGGAAGAAGTTATACTAAAGTCTAGGCATCTGAATTGTTAAGCTCTTGTATCTTCTCCCAGAGGACAGAAAAGAAGAGAGGAAATGGCAAGGGTGGCAAGCAACCTTGATGATACTTCCATCCTTCCTGATACACATACCATAAAGAGGATGGAAGGAAGTTACGAACCTGTGATGGATTGTGCTGTGTTCACCACTCTCTGCCGGTTCAGATGGTCGGGAACAGAGCAGTTGCCAGGCCAGGATGAAATGTACAGATACTTTTGATAGCGTATCTGTAGAAGCCATCAGGAATGCCAAGAGACAATACCGGGACAAACTTGAGTCCCAACATAACCTCTCGGACACCCGCTGACCGTGGCACGGCTTGAATACTACAATGGGCTACAAACCAAAGTCAGGCAACATCGCTGGTGATAGTGTGGCCTTCCCCTGATGAACCTATTGCATTCTATGCTTGCTTTGAGCAGAAAACCAATAGGGACATCCATCCCGACAGACTCGAGTCTGCCTTTTCCCACACTTATTGTTGTACGTTTGGCCTTCCTGAAGGTGAACCCATGGAAAGCAACTTCCCAGATGGAGTCCCTGGCAGCATCCTTTGGAACTGCACGACTAACAAGCGGGAGTGTTCATGGACAAAGATTGTCTCCTTACTCTGTTCTGAGCTACCCACCTGCTTCAAGAAGACCATGATCATATAGGTGCCAAAGAAAAGCAAGATCTCATGCCTTAATGACTACCATCCAGAGACATCCACCATCATAAAGTGCTTTGAGAGGCTGGTTATGGCACACATTAACTCCAGCCTGCAAGCAGCTTTGATCCACTACAGTTTGCCTTCCGCCACAATAGGTCCATGACCCTACATCCTGGAACACCTGGATAAGAAGGACACCAGACTCCTATTTATCTACTATAGCTCTGCTTTCAATACACACAACAAAGTCTACATGTATGGTGCTGAAGTTGAGATGGTCAAAAGCTTAGAATTCCTCGGAATAAATATCACTAGCAATTTGTCCTGGACTAGCCACATCGAAGCAATTGCCAAGAAAGCACACTAACTTCCTTAGAAGGCTTAGAAACTTCAGCATGTCCCCAACAACCCTCATCAACATACAAATGCGCTGTAGAAAGCATTTTATCGGGATGCATCACAGCATAGTTTGAGAGCAGCTCCATCCAAGACCACAAGAAATTGCAGAGTTGTGGATGCAGCCCAGACCATTACACAACCAGACTCCTTCCATTGACTCCATCTACATTTAACGTTGCCTCAGCAAGGCTGCCAGCATAATTAAGGACTAGTCTCACCCTGGTCACTACCTCTTCTCCCCTCTCGCGTAAGGTAAAATAAACAGAAGTTCGATAACGCATAGCTCCAGATTCAGGAACAGTTTCTTCCCAGCTTTTATCAGGCAACTGAACAGTCCTTTCATCAGCTAGAATGCAGTCCTGACCTCCCATCCACCTCATTGGGGACCTTTGCACTTTCTTTAATCAGACTTTATCAGACCTCAGTGTTATATCTTGCACAATTGCTGTACCCTTTATTCTTTATCTGTGCACTGTGGATGGCTTGATTGTATTCATGCATAATACTTTCTTTGACTGTACAGCATACAAACAAAAGCTTATCACTGTACCTCAGAACACGTGACAATAATAAACTAAACTAAACGCGAGCAGGTGGGTCAAGTGTAGCTGAGACATCAAGGCCGGCGTGAGCAAGTCGGGCTGAAGAGCCCGTTTCCACGCTATATGACTCTATGACTAAGTTTGAGAGAACCTTCATGGGCATGTTGAATCTTCTCAGACAACTAAGGAAGTAAATACACTGATCATTTTCTTCACATCACTGTGAAGGAGCCAAGTTCATTTGTTAATGATGTAATGCATATGAACCTGTAGTTGGCCATCTTTACAGCAGCTCTATTGCTGAGGACAGGGTTGTGTTCATCTCCTCACTTCCTCTTGCATCCCACTGGCATTAACAATCAGCTCTTTCATCCCACTGGCATTAAGGGCTAGGCTATAGTCCTGAAACCATGACACAAGATTTTCAATCTCTTTCCTATACTTCATCTCATTATTGTTGATGATCCAGCCTGGTACAATCAGCAGTCTTTAAAGATTACGTTATCGTTGTGCTTGACACACAATCATGGATATAAGGGGAGTAGAATGAAGGACTGAGCACACAACCCTGAGAGGCACCAGTGTTAATGGTCAAGATGGAGGTTGTAACCAATTCTTACTGAGCTGGGTCTGCCAGTCAAGAAGTCTAGAAGCCAGTTCCAGATGGAGGCTCCAAGGCCAAGGTCAAGAAGTTTAGAGATGAGCTTATTCGGTATTATGGTGTTGAAAGCTGAGCTGTGGTCAATGAGTAGCATCTTGTTGACGTAAGTGTTGTTATTGCCAAGCTGATCCAGAGCTGAATGCAGTGCAAGAGAGATGGCATCCTCCATACACTAACATTTCTTGTAGCCAAATTGCAAGGAGTCCAGATTGCCTGGAAGACTGATGCAGATGTGGGCCATTAACAGTCTTTCAAAACATTTCATTATCGTAGTGGTCATTGACACAGGTCACTTTACTTTTCTGGGGGATTGGAATGATTGAGGTTTCCTTGGTGGGGCATAGACTGTTGAAGTGAAAGGTTGAAGGTTGTAGCCAGTTAATTGGCACACAATTTCAGAACCTGTCCAGGGACTCCATCCAGGCAAGACACTTTCTAACAGCTTATCCTCATTAAAGCAGAGCTGACTTCAGCTGTAAAGATGTTTGGTTCAGAGCTGGAGAGGGATGAAGGTGGAACATTGTCTGTTCAAAATGAGTGTAAAAATAATTTTTAGTTTAGTTTAATTTAGAGATACAGCGTGGAAACAGGCCCTTTGGCCCATCGAGTCAGCTCCAACCAGCGATTCCCGCACAATGACACTATCCCACATTCTAGGAACAATTTACATTTATACAAAGCCAATTAACCTACAAACCTGTATGACTTTGGAGTATGGGAAGAAACCGAAGCTCTTGGAGAAGACCCACGCAGGTCACAGGGAGAACGTACAGACAAGCACCCGTAGTCAAGATCGAACCAGGATCTCTGGCGCTGTAAGACAATAGCTCTTCTGCTACACCACCATGCCGCCCAAACTCCTTTGAACTTTCAATCAAGATACATTGTTGCAAAAAATCACTCCAGATTTTGGCTTGCAGCCCATGATCGTATTCAGGCTTCAAAATTCTTGACAGCTTTGACAGCAGGCTTAGGCGCTTAGCCAACAGACAATGTAGATTTCATTGGCTTGGTGGGTGGTGTATGTGTTGATGCACAGTCCTGCTGCAACGTAGGACTGTGTCATTTAGGATTGGGTTCAGCTCACAGCAACAAAGTTGAATTAAGAGGATACAGAAGAGGTAAATCTGTTGGTGATACATATGCCAATGTTAAACATGTGTGCCTCGTCAATGACAGCAGTTTAAGGTTCAATATACCAGGAGACAGCATATGGACAATACAGAGGGAGGGGCCATGTGGTGGATCTGGAGATGATTTTACAATGACAGAAATGTGCTTCTATTATAACTAATAATAAGTAATAATGGAGTTCAACTGATGGAAAACCTATGTGCATTGGAGACACAATAAGGTAAAAGGAAACTCCTTACAGAAAATGTGGCTTATAATGGGCGTGCAACCCTATGGATTATACAGGTGCACAACCTTTTATCCGGAGTTCCGGAAACCGAAAAGCTCCGAAAACCGGACATTTTTTCCAGGATGTCGTCTGCACACCAAAGCTCGCGTTTGGCGCCAAACTTGACCCGAAATGACCCACGGTCAACCCAGGTCTGTACTACTGTAGCGGCTGCCTCCTCCCCGGAGACCGGGAAGACACTTAAACATCTGTAAATCATTGCTTAAATGTTAGTCAGTTAGTTTGGAGGGCTTTTATGTGAAGGGGGGGGGGGGGGTGAAGGGGGAAACTTTAATTTGTAGTCCCCTACCTGGTCGGAGAGGCGGGGAGCGGGCAATGCCTTACCGCCATGCAGTAAGCTCCGGAGCGCTGTGGCCGCCGACTCCCAACATCGCGGAGCTGGGGCTGCGGGCGTCCGGCCGCGGGCGGCGCTGGATTTCTCCGGAGCTTACTGCACGGCGACCCGGTAAGGCATTGCCCTCTCCCCGCCTCTCCGACCAGGTAGGGGACTAAGAATTAAAATTTCCCCATTCACCCCCCCCACCACATAAAATCCCTCCAAACTAACTGACTAACATTTAAGCAATGATTTACAATGATTCCCCGGTCTCTGGGGAGGAGGCAGCCGCTCCAGACTTTTCAAGCCGCCCGCGCTACCTACCTAATCTACGCTAAAAATCTTCCATTCGGAAATCCGAAAAATTCCGAAATCCGAGAAGTGTCTGGTCCCAAGGCTTTCGGATAAAAGGTTGTGCACCTGTAACATGTAACTCA